>NC_037668.1:156852154-156929974 GCF_003255815.1 Theropithecus gelada | reverse complement strand
AGTCTGTCCCTTCTCAGATCTCAACCTCCGTGTTGGGAGATCCACTGCTCTCTTCAAAGCTGTCAGACAGAGTCGTTTGCGTCTGCAGAGGTGTCTGCTGCTTTGTTATTGTTTTCTGTGCCCTGCCCCCAGAGGTGGAGTCTACAGAGACAGGCAGGTTTCCTTGAGCTGCTGTGAGCTCCACCCAGTTCGAGCTTCCCAGCAGCTTTGTTTACCTACTTAAGCCTCAGCAATGGCGGGCGCCCCTCCCCCAGCCTGGCTGCTGCCTTGCCGGTAGATCACAGACTGCTGTGCTAGCAATGAGGGAGGCTCCGTGGGTGTGGGACCCTCCCGGCCAGGTGTGGGATATGATCTCCTGGTGTGCCTGTTTGCTCAAAGCGCAGTATTGGGGTGGGAGTTACCCGATTCTCCAGGTGTTGTGTGTCTCAGTTCCCCTGGCTAGGAAAAGGGATTCCCTTCCCCCTTGCGCTTCTCAGGTGAGGCAATGCCTCGCCCTGCTTCAGCTCTCGCTGGTCGGGCTGCAGCAGCTGACCAGTACCGATCGTCCGGCACTCCCCAGTGAGATGAACCCAGTACCTCAGTTGAAAATGCCGAAATCACCGGTCTTCTGTGTCGCTGGCGCTGGGAGTTGAAGACTGGAGCTGCTCCTATTCGGCCATCTTGCTCCGCCCCTGCATTTACATTTTCTAATGGCAAATGATGTTGAGCATATTTTTATGTCCTTATTGGCCATTTGTGAATCTTTTTTGGAGAGATGTCTATTCAAATCCTTTGCCCATTTTTAAATTGGGTTATCTTTTTATTGTTGAGTACTAAAAGTTATTTATATAGTCTGGATACAATTCCCTTAACAGATCTATGACTTGCAAATACTTTCTCTAATTCTTTGGGGTTTCTTTCACCTTTGTTGATGACATGGTTTATAGTATAAAAGTATTCAATTTTGATAAAATCCAATTTATCAATTTTTTAGTTTGTTACTTTTGCTTTTGGTGTCATATCTAAGAAACCATCACCCAAACCAAGATCACAAAGATTTACTTCTATGTTTTCTTCCACGAGTTTTCTACTTTCAATCCTTAAATTTAAGTCAACAATCCATTATGTGATAATTTTGTGTATGGTGTATTTTTGCATATGCATATCCAGTTGTTCCAATACCATTTCTCAAAAAGACTATTATTTCCCCATTGAATTGTCCTGATACCATTGTCACAAATCAATTGATCACAAATGTAAAGGCCTTGTTTCTGGGCTATCACTGCTATTCCATTGATCTATATGTCTATCCTTATGCCACTACAACATTGTCTTGATTACTGTATATTTGTGGTAAGTATAAAATTGGGAAGTGTTAACCTTTCAAATTTATTCTCATTTTTCAAGATTATTTTGACTATTCTTGGTCCATTGATTTGCATATACATTTCAGAAATATATTGTCAAGTACTATAAGACACCTATGATTTTGATAGGAATTGTATTGGATCTATAGATCAATTAGAGTATATCACCATCTTTACAATATTAAGACTTCAAATCCATGAACATATGATGTATTTCTATTTATTTAGATCTTCTTTAATTAATCAATGTTGTTTTGCAGTTTTAAGAGTATAATTTTTGAACTTTTTCTGTTACATTTATTCCTAAGTATGTTAATCCCCTAGATGCAATTTTAATGGAATTTTATACTTAATTTCATTTTCAGATTATTTGTTGCTAGTGTATAGAAATACAATGAATTTTTGTACATTGATCCTGTATTTTGCTTTTATTTATTAGTTCTAAGAGGGTGAGTATGTGTGTGTATTCATTAGTATTTTCTATGTACGGCACTTGTGAAAATAGAGATAGCTTTATTTATTCATTTTCAATATCAATGTCTTTACTTTCTTCTTCTTTCCTACTTTCCTTGGCTAGAGATATCAGTATACTGTTGAGTAGAAGTGTTGAGAATGGACTACTTGACAGATTCCTGATTTTAGGGAGGAAAGCCTTTCCTTAAGAATGACAAAGCTGTAAACTTTTGTAGATGCCCTTTGCAAGTTGGAGCTTCCCTTCTATTCCTAGTTTGTGGAGCTCTTTCCATTTTATATCATCCTTTTTCTTCTAGTTAAATTTTATTAAAGTTTACTCCATCAGACAAAAGCCACAACCATTGAAATTCCTTTGAGGTACGGCCTCCTCCATCTTGGGCTTCCCGCAGGGCTATTGTGAGACAACACCTTTAAGATTCTTAGAAGCTCTTTTTTTAATAAAATAGAAATTATCCTTGAGAAATAACCTTACAATAATTGGAGCAAGATTTTTTTTTTTTTTTTTTTTTTCCAGTTTGAGATACCGTCTTAAATGTTTCTGATATCTCACCACAGGGTTTTCTGGTCACAATCTTGTCTTCATCTGTAGATAAAGCTCTATATTTGACCTTCCTGATAATAGCTCTCAATCTGACTTTTGCCGAGAAGCCATTTCCTTTTTTTTTTTTTTTTTTTTTTTTGTGAGACGGAGTCTCGCTCTGTCACCCAGGCTGGAGTGCAGTGGTGTGATCTCAGCTCACTGCAACCTTTGCCTCCTGGGTTCAAGTGATTCTCCTGCCTCAGCCTCCTGAATATCTGGGATTATAGGTGCACACCACCACACCTGGCTAATTTTTTTTTTTTTTTGTATTTTTAGTAGAGACGGGTTTCGTCATGTTGTCTAGGCTGGTCTCGAACTCCTGACCTCAGGTGATCCACCCACCTCAGCCTTCCAAAGTGCTGGGATTACAGGTGTGAGCCACCACACCCAGCGGCCATTTCTTAATTTTAGCGTTATTTGCTATATGGAGAGGCTGGTAATAAAAGGGAGTTGTAATTTTTGAACCCAGTACATCCTGGTTCCTTTCTATTTAACCATCCCTTCTTCAGTTATAGCTTTTCTCTTGCATTTTACTATGAACAACTAGAAGCTAGGAGACATCTTGAACACGCTGCCTGGAAATCTCCTCAGCTAGATCATCCAGTTCATTAGGTAAACTTTCTATCTGCTATGTCATTACAGGTGACAGTGTTGCTAAATTTTCTGTCACTTTATGTCAAAGGTACCCTTTCCTCAAGCTCCCAATAACATTTTCCTCACCTTTTTAAGCCCTCACAGACAACTTCCTCAGGGCAATCAGGCCTCAGCTAACAATTTCTTCAGGGTTCATTCACTTCTGCCTTCTCCTTACTCCCAAAGCCACTTCCACATATTTTGGTTTTTGTTATGATAGTTTTCTACTTCACACAATAAAACCTGTTCTACTTACCAGGGCTGTACAACAAGCCACTCTAAATTTTAGTAGCTTAAAACAATGACAGCATTTATTATACTCAGGAATCTGGTGAGTGAGGCTCAGCAGGAATAGCTCACCTGCACCCCATAGCATCTGTTAACAGCTTGCAGAGTGAGCATCAAAGTTACCCGAAGGCTTGTTCACTCACATAATTGGGAGTCGATGTTGATTCTCAGCTGAAACCTTAAATAAGACTTTCAACCAGAGCAGATACAGGAACCTCTCCACGTGGCTTGGGCTTTCTTCAACTTGATAACTTAGTTCCAAGGGCAAGCACATGAGCAAGAGAGATAGAGAGTGCACTGGGAAGAAGTTCTCTCACCTGTTCTACGACAGCTTCAGAAGTCACGTGACATCACGTCCACCACATTCTCTATGTGACACAGTCACAAGCCTGCTAAGGGTAAAAGGAAAGGAAATAACCTTTATCTCTTGATGGAGAGTGCCGAGGTTTGGGGAGATTATGTTGTATGGAAATATCGCTATGCCTTTATTTATTTAATTTTTTTAAGAGACAGGGTCTTGCTCTGTTGCTCAGGCTGGTGTGCGGTAGCATGATATAGCTCACTACAGCCTTGAACTCCTGGGTGGAAGCAATCTTTCAGCCTCAGCCTCTTGAGTAGCTGGGACTGAAGGTGTGTGCCACCACTCCCAGCTATGTGCCATTTTTTATAATTAAAATCTGCCACAAGAGTCAACTCACTTTCCTTACAGAAATGATGCATTAAGATTATCCTTGAACAATAAAGTTGTATACGAATCGATGAGCTAAGTGGAAGATATATTTATCATATATATTTAACATCTATATGTATATATTTGATAAAATTGTTCACCTTTTAATACTCAGTCGCCTGGGCTGAACGGAGCTTCGTTACTTTAAATTTCTTTTTATTTGTACATATTATACCTCTGATTTTTGTCTTTATATCATTTCCCTGGATCTCCCTTACAGAAGAAAGAAGTTAGGCACAGGCAAATCTCTGAACCAATCTAAGATAGTTCAGGCTTGGGATGTTAAATGAGATGGCTCAAGGAATCACAACTCTTTTACCACAAATATGGGCATTTGAACACCTGCCCTTGCTAGTGTAGAAGGGAAAAATAAGCTGTGTATGTATGGATGAAGACCAGATGGGGATGTGGCTCCATGCCTTCAGCGTGACTTGCTCCACACCATCCAGACTCATTGGCATGCATCTGCATTCTGCTCCCTGCCCAAGGTCAGTTTTTCAAGAACTAAATATCAGTAAGAAGGTAAGCAATATACAATAACTGGTGGGGATTAATTAAGTCCACACTGGGCTGACTCCAGCAGAACACATGTCTAATGGCTACACAGAGAGGAGAGAATAAGAATCAATCTGATTAATGTTATTCTGGCCTCTGTCAAGGGATGAGGAAATGGACTTATCATGCTCTGAAATGTAATGCAAGCTTGGATATCAGGATGATAGACAGGATAAAATACAGAGAGAACTGGTTTTCTCCCTGCTCCAAAGCTCCCTAAAAGAGCCAACTTCCCATTTGACAGACCAGGTCAATAAGGCTGTCTTTTTTACATTTTCATAGTGATAACTACAGTGTTAGTACTCCCATCACCACTGGACAGGAACAGGCATCCCTTGGCACTAGTACTGTGGCATGATTCTTGAGCACAAAAGTTGGCGCCAGTCAGAATAGAGGCAGTAGGCATGAAAACGATCATTCCAAGAAAGGCTAAGCAAACTTCCAGATGCCAATTATGTAGACAGCATCCAAGAGATCAGATCTCATAAGTGCCTCTTCCTACCTGGATCAGCAGAATGATTTTGGTAGTTGCGTGGGTTAAGGGAAACATCAAATGAGCAATCAGGAGGTTTCGTTTCTACTCTTGAACCTACTGCTAATTCAAGGCCTCAGTTTATGCATCTGTCACATGAGGAGGTTGGTTTTCATGCTCTTCGAATAATTCCCATCTCTGTCGTTCCCCTGTGACCTCTCCCATTTGGTCCCGACCCTGCTTTTGTGAAGTGGGTGACAGTTTTTACCCAGGCTCCCAAGCTAAAGTGAGACTGCGCAAGGTCCTGAATGTGGAGGTTTATTTTGCACCACGTGCTATATCTAATTTCTAGCTTTAGGAACTCTAATCTTGCCACTAGAAATAGACTCTCACAAAACATTTCTGCCAGCAGGCTAATGTCAAAATCATCTGAGGATAATCCACAGGCACACTTGAACAGACCAAGGAGGCGCTGACTTTCCACAACAGAATCCTTCATGGAGAGAATGCTTGGTGAAGAAGCTGCCTACAGGAAGGTTTTCGGGACCTGGGACATGCCTGCCCTGAAAGAGATGGGAAGGTTTTAGAAATGCAGCCCTGTTGCGCAAGTCTCCCCTCCAGTGCCTGCATATTTTTATCAAATTTATTCCCACCCTCAGTGACTAAAATGTGTGAGATTATAGAGGAAACACTTGGTCAGTGATGCTTTCCTAGGACCCATTTCATTTTGTTTTTGGTTTTTTTCCCTAGCTAGCTTATTGTCTTAAAGAGGTGTCACCTACTTCTCTGTGTCTAGCGGCTTCCTCTGTTAAATGGGACTGCCTTTCTCAAAGAGTGTATCAGTCAGAGTTCTCCAGAGAAGTAGAACCAACAGAGATTATATACCTATTGAACATATACAATCTCTTATTGGCATTTATAATATGTTATAAATAAATATATATGTATATAAAGAGTTATATTTGTATTGGGTCACAAGATGATGAAGGCTGTAAAGTCCCACAGTCTGTCATCTGCAAGCTGGAGACGCAGGAAAGCTAGTGGTGTGGGCTGAAGGCCTGAGAGCTAGAGGCTGGAGGGACAGACTCAAGGCCAAGTCTGAGGACCTGAGACCAGGAATACTGGCGGCAGGAGATGAAAGTCCCAGCTCAAGTAGTCAAGCAAAGTCCAAGTTCAACCTTCCCTCTGCCTCCCTTTTGTTCTATTCTGGCCGTGAATAGATTGGATGATGCCCACCAACATAGAAGAGGGGAGGTGGGCATCTGCTTAACTCAGTTCGCCAATTCAAATGTCAAGTTTTTTCCCAGACACCCTCACAGACACACCCAGAAATAATGTTCAACCAACTATCAGGGGATCCTATGTCCCCATTAAGTTGACACATAAAATTAACCATCACACAGAGTGAGATATTAATTTTACATTTTAAAATAAGATTTTGTATGCAAAATTCTTTGAAAATGGGATAGTAGAATACGATTTTAAGGTACTTTATTACTGAGATATTAGCTTGCTCTAGAAACCCCTGGAGTAGTTTGGATCAGCGTTTGGTGATTTTCTGATACGAATGGAGAGATCAAAGTCAGAGATTTTTGACTTCCAAAGCAACCTGAGCACTTAGGGCTGAACTATTTAAAGCCAGCACCACCGAGGGAACAGCAAAGGTGGAGACAACCTGCAGAGTCCAGCCTTTTCAAAGGAAATAATGAGCTATTCAGTTACCATTCTGTGGGCTTTAAAAAATGTGGGGGGGGAAATGTTAGTTCAGCCACTGCTACTGAAAAATGCTCACTGTTCAACTTGCCTGCTGCAAATTAAGCCGCCAAATAATTCAGAGCTGCTACAGATGCTGGAGTCAAGAGTGTTTCAAAAAGCATCAGCTTCCCCAGCTCCTAATCACATTTTAAAATAAAATTGGAGCTTTCAACCCAGCCTGGGAGCTGTTCTTTATATTCTTCAAGGACTTAGACATCCACCCTGGAGCTACTGGACCTTTGTCCATGTCTGGTTTTGAAACTTCTTCCTTTCCTTTGACACTTACAGCCTAGTAGGTGAAAGGTGGTGAGTTTAGCTGGTTTGGATTTTAGTGAGAGTCTCCCCTCTGCACTGAATTGGGAAAAATCTAGTTATCAGATACAGAAATTGGGCTCAATGACCATACTGCAAGCACTTACTGAGAACCACTATGACCCCAGCACTGTATTGTTGCATTAGTGGAGACACCCAAGAAGGTGCCATGGCTTTCATAGTAAGTAATAAGGGATCTTTAAGAGTAGAGAGGATTCACTGAAGGTTCTGGATGGATTCTTCCGGAGTTCCTTTTGGGAAGTTATGGCTTTAGGCCTCTGCTTCTCTGGTTATGCTGATACTTTTTTGTTCACAGTAGAAAATTGTTCTGGTATTATCTATACCCTGTCCTTATGATTTCAGCATCTGGTCTGGACTCTCCATCTCCCATTCCTTCTTTAGCCCATCTGCTAAATTTCCTAGCAATTTAACCTATTCATTTCCTCTTCTTTGCTTCTCCTGTTCATTCTAGTTTCACCTATGACTTGACTCGCTTTGAATTTCTTTCTCACCTTTTGGCCAGGGACTAAGTTCCAACCTCTCCATGCAACTCTATCACATTGCCCATAGGGCAAGGGGCTTCTGTGCTCAGCCATTTCTTTGATATTAGTTCCTTCCTGGTAGTCAGGCATATGTTGGTTAGAGTAATCTCTGATAGCAAAAAGCTAAACCTTCCCTCATAACCATTTGTTGGTAGAAGTTGAAAGGTGATGACCTTTTGGGAAAGGAATTTGGGATACATACAGAGTTTTATTAAAATTATCACAACCTTTGGCCTAAGACTTCTACATTTAAGACTGCATCTTAATACATTGTTTCTTAATAAGTAACTATTTTACTAACACATAATCTAAAATAACACAAGTGTCTAAACATGATTAAACTTTTGAGCATGGTTAAGTAAACTTTTTGAAATATAATGTAACCTTTAAATAGGTACTGCATAAATATTTCTTTAATGAAGGAATAACACTAAAGGTTGTAAAAGAGGTCAGCTATTCATGCCTGATTTATTCCTTTTCAGTCTCCCATTGAAATAGCCATGAAAAGGCAGAAAACACAGTCTGAATGACACCAGAAACTAATGAAATCATTCAATGATAGCATTCAAACTAAAGTGAGTTTCATGAAGGAAATATTCTGGGAGGGAGAGTGTCTGAACAAGATAGAACAATCATTCAGACACATGAAACGAGACAACTGCATTACACCTACACTTGGGATATGGAGCCCAGGCTACAACCAGACAGCCTGATCATTCTTTCTCCTGCTAGAAGAGAACTGATTTTTAAGACACATAAAGACACTACTTCCACTGAAGCTCCTCTCATCAGTAATTATTGTGTTTCCAACTTCTAACTTTCAGCAATATAAAACTACTATAGCTGAAAGAGGAGCTTATGAATTGTAGCAGTGAAGTACATTTCTACATAGGTAAGAGCTCAAAAAATATCCCACCCATGTATTCTTCCTGAAAAGGTTATTCTAAGGTACAACCTAACTGACAGATAATGTGAAGCAAGTGTGGGAACTCAAGAAAGATGAAGTTGGAGTAGAAAAGGATTGCAAGTACAATTATATCAGTTCACATACATAGTTCTGTTGAAATATTTATTTAACTATTGTTTTTTAAAAGTGCTAAAGTAAAAACAATCTGGAAAGTGATATACAACAAAAATAATATCTACTTTTATAACTTTATATTATGTTATAAAGACTGTAACGGTGAGCAGAAAGAAGTAAAATTGTACTAAATTCCTTATTTCACATTATTATAGGCTAGCTTTTATCAAAACTATTAGAATTATGAGAACAAAGTGATAAAAACATGTTTGACCACTCAAGAATATAAAAATTGACACAAATCTTAAATAATATAATGAATAAAAATTAATAAGGACTTCAATCACTATCAATCAGACTTTAATCTATAAAATTAGTCACTTTAACTTAATCACTAATCACAAATTAGTACCCCTTTCCAAGTGTTCATGCAACATTTACAAAAGTTGGTCATACACTACTTTAAAAAGAATGCCAATAAATTCCAAAGGACTTATACCAAATGTTCTTTCAGCATTTATTTTCTCCTGTCAGCCTTAGTAACCCATATCCAAGTAAAATCACACCCATTGATGGTCTTCTGAAACTCAAAGGTCATATCTTGCCCCCTTTCTATACCTGCTATGATTCCCAACATTTATGGCTTGAGAAGCTTTGAGTATGGACACAATTTTGTCAAGAAGAATACATCAGAATATCCACTAAGAATGTAGAAAGTTGTAAAGAAAGTTGCTTCCAACCTAACAAGAAGAAGAAATGGACAATATATAAAATCACAACTTTTCTTGAACCCATCAGAGAGTTGACGTGGCAGGGAAACCAGTTAGTCTGAAGTCTAAAGAAAAACAGGCACCTTTTAGCAGATGCAGGATACAAGCTCTGGCTTATTTGGGTCAGAAGACAGAGGACTGAAAGTATGTGGTGCAGCCATGGAAACAAATAAGATTTCAGCTAAACTTTTAACAAATAGCTAAAATCAGAGTGTGAGCTACTGTGAGAGCATAGAGCCATAGGTATGAGGGAGTTTCTAACTATTTGAAGTTTCCTTGTTTTAATTTTATTTTTTTGAGATGGAGTCTTGCCCTGTCGCCCAGGCTGGAGTTCAGTAGTGCGATCTCGGCTCACTGCAACCTCCACCTCCCGGGTTCAAGCAATTCTGTTGCCTCAGCCTCCCGGGTAGTTGGGATTACAGGCGTGTGCCACCATGCCTGGCTAATTTTTGTATTTTTAGTAGAGACGGGGTTTCACCATGTTGGTCAGGCTGGTCTGGAAATCCTGACCTCATGATCCACCCTCCTTGGCCTCCCAAAGTACTGGGATTACATGAAGTCTCTTTATTAACCTCATGGGGGGTTCATTAGAAAGATTGGGAACAGGGCATCAGATCTCAAAAAAAAGCTACTGTATTGTAGGCTTGGGGAAGGGGAGCAGCCATTGCTGCAGGAAAGAGGAAAGACAACAGAGCTCTGCCCAGGTCCTTCTCTCCCATGGAAAAACAAGCTTGTGTCACTAGGGGATGGCTGGCAAATACTATCATTCTCAAGTAAAGACCTATTGAGGCTAGGAGAAGAAAACAGAAAAACTGCCTACCCTCAGAGGAAAGACAGGAAACCATCCTGGGCCCAGATCACTGGAGATCTACCACTAGGGTGGGAGAGGGATCACTGAGAAAGTCCACCCCTGGAAGCCAGGAATGCTGGGCTTGCCCCAAACTGAGGCTAAACAGAGGTTATAGAGAATACCCTTCCAGCCCCCACCACACCCAGGCGATTAAGCATCAAATAAGAACAAGTAACAACAATTTGCTATGTGAAGGGACAAGATCATAGAAAAAGACCCTCTTTGAGGTATAGATTCATAGAGAAAACCTAAAGCTGAAGGCCATACAGGAATATTGAAAAAAAATCCACCAGCAGCCCAGACCTCACACTAAGTACAAGGAAATGTTAGAGGAATGTGAAGCCAGTGTTATATTGAGGATAACTTTTACCACGAAACTGAAATCTTGACTAGCTCAACACATGATTAAATTGACTCAACTCTGCACACTAAAAGTCTAGCAGAAGTGTTGCATTTCCAGACACAAATACCATTGGCCTCAGTCTCAAGTGTTCTGTACTCAATGTCTGGCTTTTAACCCAGATTTACAACACAAAGAAGAGCAAAACAAAACAAAGCAAAACAACGACAACAAAAACACTGTCAAGAGGCACAGCAATTCAACAGAACCACACACAGAGATATATGATTCATATAATGGAACTATTAGAGAAATAATTTAAAATAATTCTAATTAATATGTTAAAGAAAATAGTGGAAAAGGAGGACAACATGCATAAACAGATGGAAAAATTTCAGCAGCAAGATGAAAATATAACAAGGAATCAAATAAAAACAGTAAAATAATATTAATAAAAATGGTGAGAATAAAGAATGCCTTCTATACTTATCAGTACTTACAGCATGTCTACTAGGCTGGAGAAAAAAATCAAATAGCTTAATAGGAATTACCTAAACTGAAACATAAAAATAAAAAAAAAGAAAAGAAAGTGTATGAGAGACAGAACATTTAGGAGCAGCGAGAAAGTATCAAATTGTCTGATATGCATGCAATTGGGCTCCCAGAAACAAAGGAGAGAGACCACTGAAAATAGAAGAAAAATTTAAAAGACAATGGCTCGTAATTTTTCAAAATTAATGACATACATCATACCACAGATTCAAGTTCAGAGAATACTAACATTATCAAAAACAAACAAAAAGCCTAAATGTATTATAGTCAAACTGCTGAAAACTAAAGAGAAAATTTGGAAGGCAGCCAGAGAGGAAAAAAAGGCATATAACATACAGGGGACAAACATAAGAACACATTAGATTTTTTTCAACAGAAATTACACAAGTCAAGTGATATCTTTAAAATGCTGGGGAAAAAAAAACAGAAAAATTGTCAACACAGGACTTTATAAAGGTGAACCCTAATTCAATATGACTGGCATCCTTATGAGAAGAGCAAATTAGGACACAGACAACAGAGAAAAAAACACGTGAAGGGACAGGAAAAAGACAGACAGCTACAAGCCAAGGAGTGTCCTCAGAAGAAACCAACCCTGCTGATACCTTGATCTTGGACTTCTAGCTTCAAGGATTCTTAGAAAAAAAATTATGTTGTTTAAGTCATCCAGTTTGTGGACTTTGTTATGGTAGTCCTAGCAAACTAATACACATACATGCAAAGGGGCGATTGCCAGGTTTCTCTACACTTATTTTTCCATTTGTAGTTATAAGTATCATGTGGAGATACTTCAAAGCTATGTAAATACCTGTATCATACTTTTGCCCATGATCCAAAGCCAGGTCCTGCTACCCAATGGACTCCAGAAATAATAACATTTGCACATAAATGAAGATCCAACTTCCTACATCAATGTTTCTTGCTTGCAACAGCTTTCCAGCATCAGTGCCCTCCTATTAAACCCAAGTCCTACTCCACCAGAAGACCATGTTCAAGGAAAATTAAGGGTGAATAGGCCTGCACTGCTGCCTGGCTAAGAGAGAGTTCAACCCTTATGAGGGAAAAAGTTAATACTCTGATGGGCCTTTATAATTCCAAACCTCAGTAGAAGTGAATGCGTATAACTAATTTCTAATTGTTCCTTTCATTACCGCAAATAGATCTGGTATTCTCTGAAGCACATCTCAATATTTTTCTGCACTTCCAGATCTTGATTCAGATATTTTCATTCTCTTTCAGTTTATCTAGTATAAATCTTATACTGTTATTTGCTATCATTTTAGCCTAACCCATGCCAGAAAACATTTGCTAAATATGACCATTTATTCTAGAGAGAGGTAAGTTTATATAGCTTGTTTGCTATGTGTATCAGTTCTCTTTTTTTCCACCAAGACTAGTATAAGAATGAAGAAGTCTTTTACTTTTTAAGAATTGTGGCTGAGCGACAGAAAGAATGTACTATCAAAGCTGTGAGACTCTGTAATATATGAACAATACAGGACAATACAGATAAAAAAGCATTTCAATCAGAATTGAACCAGGAGTCACATATTTGAGTTCCAGCATTAACTTCACCATTATTAATTGTATAATGTTGGACCAATCACTACACCCCTCTAAGCCTCAGTTTCCAATCCATAAAACAGGAAAAGTAATAGCTCTGTTTGCTTTCCTGTAAAACATGTGATGGGAAGAAAGGGATCTACATCATGCCCAAGGTGGTTTCAGAGACCAAAATAATATCCCAGCAGTGCTTGGAAAACAGTTTAGTGCTATGTTTTTTAAAAATTTAGTTTTTACAGGTATATAGCGGTGCATTATGGGATATGTAAGATATTTTGCTACAGGCATACAATGTGTAATAATCACATCAAGGTAAATCAGGTATCCATCACCTCAAGCATTTATCATTTCTTTGTGTTACAAACATTCAAATTATATTCTTTTAGTTATTTTCAAATGTATAATAAATTATTGTTGATTTTAATCACCCTGTTGTGTTATCAAATACTAGATTTGATTCATCCTATCTAACCATATTTTTGTACTAATATACTAGTTCAGTGCTGTTTAAATTATAGAGTTTCTGTGTGAATTGTTGTTGCTGTTTTTGAAATAGAAAGCAGGGTCTCGCTGGTGTATAACCCAGCTTAGGGTCAGAGCATGGATTCAGGCTTTTCTTTGTCTCTTCTAATATCAGAACTCAAGAGGAGATAAGAGTCCCAGTATCTAAGAGAGACCCTGCCTTCTTCTATTTCCCTGTTCCTAGCCCACAGCCTCCAGCTCACACACCAATGCTACAGGAGGTTTTTCTCCCCCGGGGCACAGTGGACAGTGACTATAGGGGTCCCCTCCCCAACTTTCTGAAGCATTACTCATTCTTGGGTGGGCTATTTTCCTCCCTGACTATTAAGCCTGATATCACAAACAAGCACAATTTGTAATTAATTTAAAGGTTAAAATCTTTAAACCAAGCAACAGGCAGTATTCACAGTATGTGAAGATGCTCAGGATTAAAATGATTTGTGTAACAGTTCCCCTACTCAATTAGCCCTGTTAGGTTGTAGTTACCACCTAATAAAAGTTGAAAGCAAGGGCTTTCCTAACACTGCCTTCACTTTCAGCCCAGCAGGAAAAGACGTCTTTCAACTGGGAAGCTACTGAGTTACAGCGGTTGCTTTGGGTAATGTTATTCTAATACATTCTAACTCAGAGATGTTAGCTATCTTATGCTAAAAAAATGTTATAAGAGGATATTTAAGAAGTCTATAAATCAGTATTCATTGTGGCACTAAAGATGCTAATTTTTAAGGAGGATAATGTATGGCATTTTGCTAGAATTCTATATGACCATTTTACTGCAACAGAGTTGTGGAGATAAAAAGAGTTGTTGCATTCATTGACTCTAACTCTCATTTATGAAGGGAAATGCACTTGCATATCTTTTACCAGAGGAAATGTAATTGTTATTCATGTTGAGAAAGAGGTTTATTAGTAATTTTATCATAAAGATTCCGATAGAAATAAAGGCATTTGGGTTATTACAAGATATTAATTATGAATGTCAGCCAACTACAGTAGTAGGTTTCTTTATGGTATAAGGTGCAAAATTATCTGCTGATTTGGTGGGTGCTTTGGTCTGAGTTCACATTTTCATCACATGTATAAATACCCATACACTGTTCAGATTATGCCTGTATGTTTCTAAATAACTTATTTGAGGGATCCATAGCCAAGATTCCCTAATTATAAGCTGTTCCATAAAGTTACTTGTTATGTTTTTGTTTTCCTTCTAAGTGACAATAGCATTTTAGAGTGACTATTCACATTTATTCATTCAGCAGGCATTTATTGAGTGATTTCTGTTTCTAGGAACTCTGTTTAGATATGGAAATAAATTTGTAAATAACAGAGACACAGTTTTAGCCCTCTTAGAGCAGGAAAGACAGACAAGGAAATTGCAACATGCTGTATTACATAGTATGATATGGCTGTGCAGAGCACTAGGAAGATTCTAGAAGGGGCATCAGACACAGGTTTGGGGTGGTCAGAAAACATTTCAAAGGAAGACGTATGTCTAAGCTGAGACATAAAGGGTAGATAATAATTGGTCAGAGAAAGAGAGTAGAAAACTGTTCTAGGTGGGTATTAAAATGTGAAGACGGGTATGAAAGGCAGAGAGAGCCAAGCAGCAGCCTAAAAACTGAGGTTCAATATGTTGGGAGCATCGCATTTGAGTACAGGAAGAAATGAGACTGATGGAGATAGGCAGGAGTTGGTCTAATAAGAGAGTACATATCCTGTTAGGGGGTCTGTGTTCCATCCTATGAGTTTGAAAGATTTTAGGCAGGGTAGTGAAATGATCAGATTAGCCGCAATGTGGGAAATGGATTGGAATGTGACAAAACTAGAAGTAGTTAGGAGGCTATTGCAATAACCCAGATGCAAGTGGGAAATTTTGTGGCATAAAAGATGATGGCTTTTATTTTCTGCATGAATTGGAAAGAGAATATCTGAGAATGAGTTGAAAGGAGAAGTGGTGTTCAAAGATTTGAGAATAGTAGGGAACAAATTCTAACTAGGGAAACAGAAGGATTGCTGGGCAGTCCTGAGGGTCCTACTGGTGATGCAGAACATAAATTTATAGTGGCATCTGTATCATTGCATGATTTTCTTCATGATACTCAAAAGCACATATGGAATATGTTGCTAGTGAGCTGCTGAAATGATGGATCAAAAGACAGGATGAAGAGATGAACAATGGAATCTAAACTGAATAAGAAGCTAAAAAGATACAAAATGGGGCTAAATGATAGGATGGAAATAGTGAGGTCCAGGACTCAAGACCTGAGATCAGACAACATGGAAGGATTAAGAGGAGGGCCAGCTAAAGGAATGCATAAGGCATTGATCTATTACAAAGGTTAGCACATCACTGATGACTTAAATACCACTGGAAATACACTAGAGTAAAATTTTAAATTTTAGATTCTTTTCAGGGAGAATCCTAAATGTGTTTTGAACCTCTGCAAGTGAGAATTCTGAAGGGTGAAAGGGATACAATCCATTTCTGCTTATTTCCTGTGTCTCTCCTTTGTCTTTCGATCTCTTCCTGTCCGAGATGCTAATTACGGTTTATGAACTCTACATGACCAGCGCTGGTAGAGGGAAAAAAAGATAAGGGAGCAAAAAAGTCTTACTGGACTAGTACTATACTAAGATGACATTAGTACTCTCTGAGCTTGGCAGATAGATAGATAGAATGGATGGATGGATGGATAGATAGATAGATAGATAGATAGATAGATAGATAGATAGATAGGCAGATGGATAGACAGATGGACTGATAGATGATAGATAGATAGATAGATAGATAGATAGATAGATAGATAGATATTGAGAGAGAGAAAGAGAGAGAGAAAGACATATATCTCTATATATGATACTGATTCCTTCTTCCGTGGGATGCTCTGTGGAATTTTCAAATATACTTCCTCCCCATCACAACACTGAGGATCTCTTACCTCCAGTTCTCTTAACATATCCTTATGTATCTCCTCTTGTTAGCCAATTAAGATTCCTTCCCTCCTCATCCATGAATATCCAGAGGTACACATTCAACCTCTTACTGCAGAGATCTCATTGCACCTCCAGGAGTCTCCTGGGAAATATCACGTATTGTTCATGTGGCCATATCTAGTTCATGAGCAAATGCACAATCTGGGTTGGGTGTGATAGCCATGGAGGTGTTCTACTCTGATTTCCCTTAAAAGAAACTGCTGTGACGAGCATAGCTGAGCTGCTGCAACTTTGTGTTCATCAAGGAATTTATCGCAGGCCACACTCTCCTGGGCTACTCCTGCATAAAGACTGAGCATGGCTGGGTTACTAGAAAACAACCAGTACTACCTGATGCAGGATTTGTCTAATGGACAACCTCAGCTCAAGGGATCTCCATCAGCCTGGCTGAGACTTTCTCAGAACTAAGCAGCAGCCTCAGGCTCTTCCTAATGAATTCTTCCTTCTCTCTCTCCTTTCACAGGTATTAGACATGGGGGAAGGCTCTTGTTCTCTGTTCCTTTGTCCTTCATAGGTGGTTCTTCCACAAATATCTTGCATATTTGAGCCCATCTTGGCATCTGCTTCTTAGAAGACCTTAATGACACAGTTACTTCCCAATAGGAATCCTACTTATCCTTTAGAATTCACAGGCCCTACTGAATTCTTTTAGAATTCAATCCATTATGGACCCATTATCCATACCAAACTCGACAAATAATCTTCTGTCTTAAGAGCACACAGGATTTGTTTTCATTAGTATGGTAAGACATGCAGACATGGAAATGATGAAAGAAGAGTTTGTTATACTCACAGATCGCCAGACACAGGAGGCAAAGTAGGCCATGCAGGGCCACAGGGAAACGCTAGGGTCTGTCAGAGGCAGAGGGAACGTAGTGGAGAAGTGTCCAAGAGCTTTATTGTGGTTTCTGCAGGAAAGAGCCATTAAGAAGGGTAAGTAGATTTAGGATTAACTAGTTTAAATAATTTCAGCAGGCTGGTGTGGAGAGGTTGTAGTTGTCTGGCTCAGGCATGATTAGGGCAGGGGAGTAGTGCCCCAGAAGATGAGAGTCTGATAAAGAAGGCACTTGAGGGCATGAGTTCTAGATTGGTGGGTTTGCATATGCAAGGCATAGTCCTAATTGAATTGTTTGCTACCTCTAGGAATTGCCCTGGGAAAGGCAGTCCCTCCAGAGTTAGCAAGGCCACAAGATGTCAAAGATAAAAATGCAAAAATTAAAACTACATGATTAACACAACTTTGAAGTCCTTCTCACTTGTCTTTAGATGAGGGGTAAGTACTCTCCCACATCTATTCCATTATGTGCATATGAGTGGGGTGATGGTGGGGGAGAGAAGCTCACGGCATTTCAACAAATTATCTCTCTATAAAAATCCCTTTCAATTTCTTTGGGCCTCTCCAATCTCTTTTATAGACTGAATGTACAGGTAATAAAAATATGTTGTTATTTTTTCCATGAAACTGATTCTTGGACAGCTTCTATGCAAATCACACATATGTGGTCTAGAACTACTCTTTGCTCTTGAGCCATACTTGACAGAATCCCATTTTTATATCCTATTAACACAGCTTTACTCTTGATTTCCCTACATCAGGAATGCTGTTTTCCACTTCTTTGTCTGAAAATCTGGCCTATTTTCAAAGTTTCAACTAAAATATCATTATATTTCTGAAGATTCCTTCAACTGCTCCAGCCAAATGTAATTTCACCTTCCTGCGAGTTCTCACAGATCTTTACTTCTCATTTTCATCTCTATATCAGCTTCTCTTAGTACTTGTACTGTTTGTATGCTTGATTTTGTTTTGGTTTTGTATTAGGCAGTATCATTGCAACAAGTCACGCTTTGAGAACTCAGAGAATATGTTTGTTGAGAAAATCCGGGAATTATTGCCAACCCATGGTTGTCTCCATATGTCTTGGGAAAAATAGCAAAAGGATTTTTTGAGTTGGTGGTTAGAATCCAAGACACAAAGATTCAGGCTCTGGTAAAAAGATTGCATTGGCTATTTTGGCTGACAAAAAAGGTAAGAGCAAGAATGCAGAGGATTTATATCAACACAAAGAAGAGTCAAAGGTATGTGACCCGTTTGAGTACAAAGATTCTGAAGCAGAGGTACTGCAACTCCTCAGCATTTGCAAAAGCAAAGACTTGATAGTGAAAATTAATTGTCATAAAATTTTTTAAGGTAAAAAAGAATAGTGGAACACTCATAAAGGCAAAATTGCTATTTTAAATTTATCCTAAAAGATATCAAATATTTTGATAAAGATCTAGAAATTCAGATAATATGGTATAGGTGTAGTGATGGGAAAAAAAAGTCAATGCAATACAATTAGGAGTTTAGAAAGAGAACTAAGCATATCTGAGACCTTGATATATGATTAGAGAAGATATATAAAATCAGTTGAGATCGAAATGATGTTGAAACACTTGTCTTTTCATATAAAAAATAAAATCAAATTAGATTTTCATTTCAACCAAACTCAAAAACAAACTCCAAATGTCAATATGAATTGAATGTGAAAAAATCTTTTAAAGTATTAGAATACAATATAAGAATAAATAGCAAAAGCTTGAAATAAGAAAGCATTCTTAACTACAATAATAAAATAGAA
This sequence comes from Theropithecus gelada, assembly GCF_003255815.1. Classification (NCBI taxonomy): domain Eukaryota; kingdom Metazoa; phylum Chordata; class Mammalia; order Primates; family Cercopithecidae; genus Theropithecus; species Theropithecus gelada. The sequence goes on along the minus strand of NC_037668.1, from coordinate 156,911,057 downwards.
GTCTTCAAAATGTAAAATTTCTGTGGAACAAAAGACGCCATAAACAAAATTAAGTTATACCACAGCCTAAGAGAAAATATTTACAGCATATATAGCAAGCAAAACATTAATATTCAAAATATAATAACTTTACAAATCAATTTAGAAAAAGACAAATGGGAAAATGAATGAAAGATACAAAAAGGCAATTCATAGAAGATGAAGCCCAGAGAGAAGATAAATATTTTAAAAGTCCCACCTACATTTAATCAGAATTCAGATACTAACAAGATACTCTTTAACCCCATCAGGTCGGCAAAGATATTTATGTCAGAGGTATCAAGCTTTGTCAGGGAAAAGGAAAAATGATAACTCTCAAACACTACTGGTAAAAATATAAATTGGCACAACTGTTTTGAAGTACAGTTTGGAAATATCTAGTAAAATTGTATATTTGTATAACCTATGACCTGGCAATTCTACTTTTAAGTATATACCCCAGATAAATTCTTCCTCATACGCAAAAGAAGCTATCTTCAAAGATAGTCATTGAAACATTGTTGGTTATAGCAGAAACAAAACAAAACAAAAAGTAGAAAAAAGAAAATATCCATTAGGCAAAGAAAGGATAAATAAAGTGGTATGGGACATATTATTCAGTAATTAAAAGAGATAAGGTAGATTATACCTATCTATCCATCTATATAAAATGACACAGATCTGCTCATCATAATATTGAGAGAAAAAGCAAATTTCAATATGATGTTTACTGTATGATATAAATTTTATAAATTAAAAATTCTGTATGATGCTGTATATTTTTTATGAATAGATTCACATGCAGTTAAGGTTAAAAATGTGGATTTGATACATACACATCACTATCACATTCACTGTCAAGTTCATGATAGTGTTAACTTCTGTAAAGAAAGGAAGGACATTGGAAGACAAAGGAGAACTGAGAAAACTTTAATTTTAGCAGTGACATATTCTTTTAAAAATAAATTTCTTAATCAAATGTGAAAAATATTTTAGTGGTAAGCACATAAGTGTTATTGTATCATATGTAATTTTTTATATTTAACTTTTTAAAACAATAACTTTAAAAGCTAGGAAGAAAAAGGGAAAGAGGGAAGAAAATTAAAATAACTTCTAGGGAAAATTACAGAAAAGAGAAGTGGCTTAAGGATTGGAATCTATGCAAGAAAACTAGATAAATATTTAGGCACAAATATCACTAAAATTTTCTTGATTATTTCTAAGAGTAGTTGGTTATCTGCAGACATATCTAAACTGATTTCCTAAATGCATAGTTTGTGATTCACATATCTGTCACGCACAGCATCTAGCACAATGTTTTACACATAAAAGGTGATATCTAGAAGTATGTTGGCTGAATCAAATAAATCACCTTCTCATCAGGTTTCCCAAAAGGTGAAACGATAATTTCCCCAGTCACTTAGAGGATTCGTTGCCCTTTTTGACAACAGAAAGACAAACAGGAGAACAGCCTGGAATGGTGGACATTTTCCCAGAATGCTTTGAGGAGTCCCCACCTGCATGACAGCTGCTCACACAATGGATCTTGCAGACAAATAAAGAAAATTAGCAAATGGGGAATGGGCCAAACCCTCTTCAATGAAAAGGCAGCAATAAAGATATCCTGTCTAACTCTTCCTGCCATAGATCAGTAACAAAATCTTATCTATGAATCACCAATCCTGGGTGGGAAATGCCAATCAACATTAATTTGGCGCTCTGAATGTCCTGGCAGGAGGGACAGGAGGCTATCCTGCTAAATCATATTTAAATTAGCCAAGGTGGGCAGCTGCCTCACAGATAATACTGGTGGAGAACAATGCAAGACAGATGATTTACCAATTAAATGAATCAAGCTTCCCAAACACTGATGGCCTGAGGACTAGGGTGCCATGTGTTTCTGCCAGACACAGATCTGTTTCCATAACCAAATTAGGCTTCAAGTATATAACTCATATGTCTAACCCTCCCTACTTTGTCTCCACCTCGTACACACATACAAAGTAGATTGCATGTTAATGAACAAAGCTCAGACTTTCTCCATTTCTCCACTTGTCAAAATCTTTCACCTTCGCAACCAACAGTAAACCACACGTTCTGCTTGAACAGGCACTCAGACAAAACCCCTGCCAAATGGCTATCATAGGAAAAAGGCCTTTGTCAGAGCATAGGCATTGTGTTTTTAAAAGGGAAAGATGGCCCACGTGGAAATAGGAAGGCTTGCTCTGGTTATCCTTTTAAAAATGCAACGTGTGGGGTGCAAACTAGAATTCAAAACTGAATTCAAGCACCAGCTTGCAAGGGAGAGCTAAGCCAATGAAAAGTTTAGGGGATTGTGTAACAATAATAACAAATAACATTTAGGTAGAAAAATTTGCAGTGTGCTTTATAGTATCTCTTGTTTAGTCTTCAGAAAAGTGTTTACTATTTTTATTATAATCTTTGTTTTGCATATGGAGAGTAAGAGAAGTTAAGTAGTTTTCCTAAGATCACATAATTAAGACTTTTTAATAAAAGATTTGGGCCGGGCGCGGTGGCTCACGCCTGTAATTCCAGCACTTTGGGAGGCCGAGGCGGGCGGATCACGAGGTCAGGAGATCGAGACCATCATGGCTAACACTGTGAAACCCCGTCTCTACTAAAAAAAAAAAAAAAAAAAAATATAAAAAATTAGCCGGGCGTGGTGGCGGGCGCCTGTAGTTCCAACTGCTCAGAAGGCTGAGGCAGGAGAATGGCGTGAACCAGGGAGGCGGAGCTTGCAGTGAGCCGAGATGGCGCCACCGCACTACAGCCTGGGCGACAGAGCCGGACTCCGTCTCAAAAAAAAAAAAAAAAAAAGTTTGATGTTCTCTCTATTATAACATAGTGTCTCTCCAAAATGTTTTCTAATTCTGTGAGTATAAATATAAATAGCATGAAACAATGGAGAGGCTATTTGAAACCATTTATAGTTCCTACCACAAAAAAAAAAAAAAAAAAAAAAAGAATGAGAAGAAAGGAGAGAGCAAAAAAGAAAACAAAAATTGAAACAAAAAATACCAACAGAAAAGAATAAAAAAAAAACCAGAGCATTAAAAATGCATTCAGAGATTAAGAGAGATTTGTTCATCTTGATTTTTGCTCAAAAAGGCAGTCACAGGCCAATTCATTTCTTTTTCTTTTTTTTTTTTTTGTAGAGACATAAAAGGCACACAATGAAATCTTAATAAATGTACTGGATGTTGCAGCATTAACTGATGAGCCAGACAAGGTAAAGACCTCAGACTACCAAATGTTTTGAAAGATGAATAGCGAATGTGAAACTGTGAACCAAAATAGATTTTTAGAATCCTTGAAAAAATAAAGCTAGAGAAAGTCGTTGAGACAATTTATTGCAAATATTTGAGTTTACAACGGAGCAAATGGAGAAAAGAGAAGTGACTCATCAGTCCAACAAGTGGCAGAATCAGAACCAGACCGCAATCCTTGGGTCTCCTGTCCCTCCTGGCACCAAAGGCACCTATCATAAGTAACTTGAGTTTCACAGGGGAAGGAAAAGACTACAATGCAGGCACTGCTCCAGACACTTTTTAGGGCACTCCAGGACACCTTGTATAATTCCTATTTTAAGTAGCTGGAAGATTCTGTAGTATGGGAAAAGTCCACTGAAGGCAAAAGTAAACATTACCTATTGTGGTTCTGGGAAAGAAAATCACCTCTCATTTATCTACTAGAGCTGTTTGGCAAACTTGGTAAATATATGCACATGGAAAGCCAATGGGCATACTTTTACAAAAATCCTTGAAACTTTTGTCAATTTTCGAGATGTTTTAGAGCTTATTAAGCATAGAATGAACAAGGGAAGACAGCTTGTCTGTAAGCCAGTACCTTGCACTTATACTGTATATATACTCATATAAGATATATAAAGTACCTTATACAAGAAACAAAAGGTAGATTTTTAAAAATGCTTTTCCTGTATGTTACATCAATAACAGAGAAACCTCCAGGATGTTAATTTGGGAATGTATCTAATATTATTTTTAAGAAATTATTTTGAAAATGGCACACAATGAAGGCAGGTGGAGCTAAACCATTCCACGTAGTAATACACCAAGCTGATGTGAGTAAATTACAGGCTGTGAGACTGAGCAGATATCTAGCCCATGAATTTCCATGTGAGCTTGTACAGGAAACGCATTCAAAGAAAGAAAAATAAATACACATGATACTACATGATGATGGATTCACTATTAGTTACAATGTGTAACAGGGTTGTTGGGGCCTTGCATTCATTCTCTGCAATATTTGCTCCACAGGCTGATATTACAGCCAAAAGACCAGCAATTACTTGGACACGATCAGAAAGGAGGCTGGGAATGTATAGACATTATTATCATTCCGTATACAAAATCATGATGTGGCTGCAGCTGGAATGCTCCGTGTAATCTCAATGCATACTGCAAGAGATACTGTGTGACAGGACTGAAGAAATTCCAGAGAAAAACATGGAAATAAAGAAAAGGAATTAGCTTGGACTAACCTAAAATAACAATTTGTTTACAAACATGAAGGTGACAGGGATTTAGCAAAAAACATGCAATGCGAAAGGGATAAGTAGGTCTCCTCTCGCACACTAATTTTTAAACTTGAATGAGAGCATTTCAAGAAATAAAAGCATTAGCTCTGTCTCTGCTACTAACTAGCTAATTGACCTTGAGTAGTTTCTTTAAGCTCTCTGGACTTCACTTTCTTCATCTCTCAGCTAAAGGGATCGGAATAAATTAAGTCAAATCAAATGCATCAAGGTTTTATTGAGCAGCTCCTATGAAAATACTGAGAGCTAGCAAACTATATGACACTTGGCCTGTGCCACTAAAAAGCTTACACCCTTGTCATAGGAATAGGATACATTCTAATTGCTGCATTAATACAGGTTAGGATGTATTAAACATCACCCAGAGGTACTACACGCTGACTTGAAAACCTGGGGGAGAAGGTTTGCCTAATAAAGTGATTTCTAAACTCCAGAGCCATGAAGTCAACAGACAAGTCTTTGTTTTTATTTGCAATACCAAACTCAGTGACTGCTTCTTAGAAGGAACTTGATAAATAACTGTTGATCATAGAATGCAGCATCTAAAATAAAATTTGAAAGATGAGTAAGATTGTTTTTCTGTCAAAGATGAATTTGAGAAAATCACTTATGTTTGAGGGATTTACATAGAAAAATATTTAGATGCAAGGACGTGTAAAGTATTTCTAGAAGGAAGAATGGCATGATTTGCCTGTAGTATAAGGTATTGTGACAGAATTAGAGGCTGGTGCTGAAAGAAAATAGTCTGGGAACACATAAAAGAAGTACTTGAATTCCAAGGGCATACATTTATATCTGAATCCATTTAACCATTCTAACCGAAAGATCAAATTGATTAATATCTAGTTTTTTGAAGATTTTTCTGAAGATGGTTTAGAAAGACTGTGACCAAGAGGCTATTTAAATAGCAAAGTTAGTGCCTAGTAATCCCAAAATTAGTGTTGTGGAATTTATTTATTTAATTTATTCATTCATTAATTCACCAGGGATTGAATGAAAGCCCTCTATGTATTAGTCCCTACGCTAAGGGTTGAGGATTCAGATATGAATGAGGAGTGGTTCTTGACCTTAAGGATCTCAAAATGCACAGATTTGTAGTGAACAAGTTTTATTGTTACCTATGTAACATCTATTCTCCTTTTCATTCTCAACAGTGCCCTGGTTTTGCTTTGGGAGCCACCTTTCTCTTTCAGATGCTGTCTCAGTGGGATGGTCAACCAATGTATCCTACATTTTGAGAACCAGCAGAAGGAAGTAATGATAATGAAAAACAAATAAGGAGAAGTGAGTTGGAGGGAGAAGGAGACTTTAGTATCTTCCTGAAATCAGGAAGAAAGTTTCAAGAATGAAGTAATCCATAGGGTCAAATACTGCAATAAGTTTGAGTAGGATGAAGACTATAAAGATGGTATCAGTTTGGTAGTTAGGACATTGGTGACCTCCACAGGTGACCTTCAGAAGAATCACCTGGGGAACTTGTTGATTGAATTTACGAATCTCCACCTTTAGGGATTCTGATTTAGAAGGAGTAGGAGGAAGGCCTTAGGATCTCCATCTATAACAACCATTACTGATTATTTTGATGCAGGTAGTATACAGACCACATTTTAAAGAAACACTAGGTAAGTATGATTTTCATTCAAAAGACAAAAAACATAAAGTTACCTAATTCAGGGACCATTTCAAAGACCAAATCAAATCAATAGCCTGGCTGATCTGATCGACTGTGCAGAAACTAACCATTACCATGGCAAAGTGGGGAGGAACAGTCAATAAAAAGCAACTGATTTATTGTTCATATATAAGATGAATATAGACATGGATTTTATTTCAAGTGATTTGGATGAAAAATAAAAGCTATCTAAGCTCAAAGGAAATGTATGTTTTCATTTTTTTAAATAACTCGATTTCCGTTACTGTTTTAATAAAATGGGCATAAAACATAGATCATATATTATATCTCAGGTCTTTCTTCTGCCACATCCTTGATCGTACTGCTCCTCCATTAAGAAGAGTTGGAGAAAGAAAGATTGACTAATTCCTTATTTTCATTGTTGCCACACTCCCCTGCATGTCTTGATTGCTGTTGGGACTGGAACTAAGAAAATGACACCAGGACAAATGTTGTTGGGGCATTTCCAACCCATTAGAATTAGTAAATATTTGAAATCTTTCTTGACAGCTGGTTCTCAGGAGATAGCATCTCCCTTCCAGATTTATCTAAAAAAGTAATTTTTTTTACTCATGCCGAGACCTCATGCTTTCAGTGTTTCATCATTAAGTTTGACTTATTGAGGAGGAATTTTTCAGGAGTTCAGGTTATCTGGGAACACCTCGTTAGACAGAACAAAATCCTTGTAAACTCAAGTACTAGAAAACCTTGGTTCTAGGCCCCGCTCTGTCCTGAATATAATATGTAATCTGGTAAAGAGTTTTAGCACTTCTGGTATCATAGGTGATTCTAGACTAGAGAATGTTAGTGCTAGATAGAACCTAAGAGATTAGATTATTCGGCCCACTCCTTTTGTTTTAAAGTTGAGAAAACAAAGGGGCTGACTGGGGAAATGACTTCCCTAAGGTCAGTTGGCGATAGTGGCTCTTGCCAAAGCTGAAACCTAAGCACTCTGGCTTCCCAATTTTATCTTTTTTCCACTGCACCTTATAGTTTTAGGATATGCACCAGGAAGGCACAGAAATTTCCATTTTAGAAATGAGGAAACATTTTAGAAATGAGGAAATTCACTCAAGGCAATTATCAATTTTCCCAGCATCACATATTGAAATGGGAAAAGTTCCCTTGTCCCCCTCACAGGGTGTGTGATGGGTGGAGTGGCTAGCTTCTTCAGTGCCCCACTGCTCGAACCTCTAGGGGGAGCATGCAGATGGGCAGGTGGTGGGGCTCCAACCACACAGCAGGGTCTAGGAGTGAACGTTTACAGCAGAAGCCCGGTGGGCGTGTGTTACAGTATGCACTTCTAGTTTTGCTGTCTATAGGCGGCTTGTGTTAATCAGCTCAATTAGATCCTCTGCCTTATCGCAAGGACAGAAGCCTCCCTGCATCTCAGGTTCTTGCCTTGGTTTACCAGAAAAACTGGATCCCACATGGGTTTGGAGAATGGGTGCAAGTTTTTATTGAATGGTGGACGTTCTCTCAGCAGATAGGTGGGGAGCCAGAAGGGAGATGGAGTGGGAAGGTGGCTTTCCTCTGGAGTCAGGCAGCTCAGAGGTCAGACTGTCCTCTGCCTGCCCTTGCCAGATTCCCCGCAGCATCCACGTCATTCTGCCAATCGATGGCCTGCTGGTGTCTGCTGGTGTCTGTCGGTGTGCTCTTCCACTCCTCTACATGTCCAGCCACTCTTCTGTCAGTGTGATCCTCTCAAAGTCCAGCGGCTTGTGTCTCTGCCTACTAGGGTCTCAGGGGTTTTTATAGGCACAGGATGGGGGTGTGGTGGGCCAGGGTGGTCTTGGAAAATGCAACATTTAGGCACAAAAAACAGAAATGCCTATTCTCACCTAGGTCCGTGGACACAGGCCTGGGGTTGGACCCCTAGCCAGGGACCAGCCCTTCTCTGCCCAGCACTTCCCAGCTCCCCTCCCAGATCAATATCTCATACGAATAGCAATGCAAAATTACATACTAATATTCTGCCAATAGAGCATTGCCAAACACTTGAGGTATTTTCTTCAATATTCCCAGTCCATTGTTCATTTATTTACTACCCAGCAGATAGAAAAGAAATCTACCATCTTCTGTGTATGGTACATTTAATAGTCTTAATATTTTTGAATAAAACCAGGACTGAAACCAGTATCTTCTAACATCCAGCCTAGTTTTTTATGCACAGTAACACACATTATGTTCCCTGAAATGATTTAACCAAGGAGAAGCTTTGGATTGTGACACAGAAGTCACACCATGGAGTCTAGCCATTGTATCTGCCCTTTCTTACCACTCCTGCAAAGAAAGCCTTTGGAAATGATCAGCGAAATAATTTGTTTTTAATTCAAAGAAGCATTTCTTGTCTATATTGAGGTCTCTGGGTTGTGTTTTATTTCTTCTAGAAGAAAAGTATCCAAGAAGGGCTGTTCCTCCATATTTGCCTAAAATTTCCTTCTTAGGGCCATGTCTCTGTGGATACATTAATAGAAAGAGCACTAGTGGACTTGTATGGGATTTGCAAATGCATCCAGAACACTGGATAACTTTATACAAGAAAACAGGATGGAGCCTGGTAACAAGAGAAGAAAAAGAAGAGACGGGCAGGTCCCAGGATTCAGAAACCTTCACAGTTAAGAGTTCTCTGTATAATAGTATTTGTTTGCTCCACGGCTTAAGCTTTGGTGAAGTAATATAAATAAAGGACTAAATAATTGAACAGAGCTAGTCTTGAGGAAAATTAGTAGAAAACATGAAATAATCTGTCAGCATAGTCAGTAAAATTTAAGTGACACTTTGAAAGTCTTCTGAATCACCTACAGTAGTAGTTCTCAAACCTCTTGGTCTCAAGGCCCCTTTGTTAGCTCCAAACAAAAAAATGAATGAGAAAATTGCATTGTTTTTGGCAAATCTTTTTTACTTATGGCTTAATAAGAAACAGCTATGTTATCAAATATTCTTCTGCAATCGATCTATTGTGATACATTGTTCTGGTTGAAGTATATGAAGCAAATCCAGGCTTATCCAGATATGTAGTTGGAAAGGGGAATATTTTAATAGCTTTTTAAATATAATTGTGAATATTCTTCTTTGACATTACACCAAAACTGAACAAATAGTTTCTCTTTTTTGTGTTTGTTTATTTGTGTGGTTTTTGTTTGTTTGTTTGTTTGTCTTTTTAGATAGGGTCTCGCTCTGTCACCCAGGTACAGCGGCATGATCAGGGGTCACTGTAGCCTCAATCTCCTGAGCTCAAGCGATCCTCCTACCTCAGCCTCCCCAGTAGCTGGGACTACAGATGCATGCCACCATGCCCGGCTAATTTTTAAATTTTTCCTTTGCAGAGACAAGGCCTTACTATATTGACCAGGCTGATTTCAAACTCCTGACCTCAAGCAATCCTCTTGCCTCAGCTTCCCAAAATGCGGGGCTTACAGACATGAGCCACTGTACTGGGCCAAAACTGAACAAATAATTTCTTGAAGATTTATTGCAATGTGGAATCTGAAACTGTATTAATTTTTACACTTTGCTGCATCAAATTCCTTTGGTCTATTTTGTACATCAAATGAATCTTTTACTCACATGACTCACGTATGATTTGTATCACCATGTATTGGTGATATGGAAAGTATTGGATCCTTGAATTGTTTAGATCTTCCAAATGTTGACATATTTCATTGTCCAATATCAAAAACATCTCATTCATTAATGTCATTACCAATCTCATCCAAAAAATGTCCTTAACTGTTGGGAAACTGTCAAGTTTATGGCATCAGATACAGTTTTCCAGTTTTCTAATTTTTGCTTGAAAGTATAAATATTGACCAGGTACAGTGACTCAAGTCTGTAATTCCAGCACTTTGGGAGACTGAGGCAGGTGGATCACGTGAGGTCAGGAATTCGAGACCAGCCTGGTCAACACGGAGAAACCCCTTCTCTACTAAAAATACAAAAATTAGCTAGGTGTAGTGGTGGGTGCCTGTAGTCCCATCTACTCAGGAGGCTGAGGCAGGAGAATCTCATGAACCCAGGAGACGGAGGTTGCAGTGAGCCAAGATCATGCCATTGCACTCCAGCCTGGGCGACAAGAGCGAAACTCTGTTCCCCCAGCCAACCCCCGCCCCCCAAAAAAGAGAAATCACAAATATTAGCATTGGTCGGGGAGAAATACTGTTAGTTGTTTTCTTTGAAGTAACAGGCTTAATTCATTCTCAAAGAAATGTCTGCCAAATATCCAAGTCTCAATAATCATTGCTTGTTGGTCAGTAGGTCATTCTAGTATAAATAATGACACATGAAAAGAGCAAGTAACTCAGCTCACAGTGTACACAGTTGCACAATTGCTTGGCCTGAGACAACCGTCATACTTTGCTATGCATTTATGTGTTTCATATGTACTTTCCATTTTGTCAAACTATTAAAAATATGTTAACTCTAGGCTCAAGATTTAGTAAAATTAGAAATTTTGCTTCTTCATCAAGAACATTTTAATATTAAACAGTTTTCCACTTTCTACGTTTCCTCCAACCTGCTTTCACTCCCTCGTTCTCTTCTTTTACACCTTTCTCCCTCCCTTCTTTCTTCCCATCTTCTGTGAGTGGGAAGTGAGAAAGAATACAATGACTGCCAGTGCAGCTTAGAGGCATTGCCTTGATGTAAGGCACCAACAATTGACCCACAATTTCTCTGTAACATCATTGCAAACGTCAAGACGGTGAAATATAATGCTTTTTATCATTATGAAAATCGTTTTGACAATAAAACGGGGAAAGATCATTGTTTCAACAAATTGTGCTGGAACAAACTGGACAACAACATGTAAAAGAATGAATCTAGACACAAACCTTACACCCTTCACAAAAATTGTCTCAATACGAATAACAGACCTAAGTGTAGAATGCAAGACTACAAAACTCCGAGAAGGTGACATAGAAAAAAAACTAGATGGCCTTTTTAGATATGACAACAAGGCATGATCCATGAAAATGAGAATTAATAAGCTGACCAAAATTTTAAAAATTCTGCTCTGTGAAAGACTGTCAAGAGAATACAAAGGATACACCACAGACTGGGCAAAAATATTTGCCAAATACATACCTGATAAAAAACTGTTACTCAAAATATACAAAGAACTATTAAAATCCAACAATAAGAAAACGAAAAACTCTATTAAAAACTAGACCAGGTCAGGCACTGTGGCTCACATCTGTAATTCCAGCACTTTGGGAGGCCGAGGTGGGCAGATCACCTGAGATTAGGAGTTCGAGACCAAACTGGCCAACATGGCGAAACCCCATCTCTACTAAAAATGCAAAACATTATCTGGGTGTGATGGTGGGCACCTATAATGTCAGTTACTCCGGAGGCTGGGGTAGGAGAACCGCTTGAACCCAGGAGGTGGAAGTTGCAGTGAGCCGAGATTGTGCCACTGCACTCTAGCCTGGGAGACAGAGCGAGACTCCATCTTAAAAAAAAAAAAAAAAACTAGGCCAAAGACCTTAACAAGTACTTCACCAAAGAAGATATACAGCTGGCAAATAAGCATATAACACTTTGTATCGTATAGCACTAGGGAAATGAAAATTAAAATGACAATGAGATAACACTACATATCTCTCAGAATGGCCAAAATCTAGAACACTGACAATATCAAATGCTGGTGAGGACGCAGAGCAACAGGAGCTCTCATTCATTGCTGGTGGGAATGCAAAATAGTGCTGCCACTTTGAAAGACAGTCTGGCAGTTTTTCACAAAACTAAACGTACTCTAATCATATAATCCAGCAGTCACACTTCTTGGTATTTACCCAAAGGAGTTGAAAATTTATGTCCATACAAAAATCTACATGCAGATGTTTATAGCAGCTTTATTCGTGATTGTCAAAACTTGGAAGCAACCGAGATGTTCTTAATCAGGTAGATGGATAAATAAACTATAGTACATCTGGACAATGGTTATTCAGAGCTAAAAGGATATGAACTATCCAGAAAACAGAAGACATTGAAGAAATTTAAATGCATATCACTAAGTATAATAAGCCAATCTGAAAAAAACTACATATTGTACAATTCCAACTACACAACACCCTGGAAAAGGCAAAACTCTGAAGACAGTAAAAAGGTCCAGGGTTGCCAGAAGGTAGTGAGAAGGCAGAGATGAACAGGTGGAGCATGGAGAATGATTAGAGCAGTGAAACCATTCTGTATACTATCATAATGGCAGATACATATCATTATACATTTGTCTAAACCCATAGAATGTACAACACCAAGAGTGAACCCTCATGTAAACTGTGGACTCTGGGTGATGTGTCAATGAAGGTTCATCAGTTGTAACTAATGAACCATTCTAGTTGGGAATATTAATAAAGATGGAGGTTATGCATGTGTGGGGGCAGGGCGTATATGTAATATCTTGGTAACTTCCTCACAATCTTGTTGTGAAAGGAAAATGGCTCTTTAAAAAAGCCTTAAAAAACAATTTTGACTTCATAAAGCCTCTAAAAGTGTCTCAGAGACTCCAGAGAGTTCCACAGACCACACTTTAAGAACTGCTAACCTATACTATCTATTTTTAATATATTCCCTTGGCAAATGTGTCAGAACCATGTGTTATTTTTTTAACTGACAAAAAAATTTAAAATATTTACAGTATATATTTTGACATATGTATACATTGTGGACTAGCTAAATCAAGCTAATTAATATACACATTACCTCACATGCATCACTTTTTGTGTTGAGAACACTTGAGATCTACTCTCTTAGCTATTTTCAAGTATCCAATATTTTGTTATTAACTATCATCACCTAATGTACAATAGATCTCTTGAGCTTATTTCTCTTAATTGAAGTTTAATATCCTTTGGCTAATATCTCCCTAATCATCTCTACCCCCAGCCTCTGGTAACCACCCTTCTACTCTCTACTTCTATGAGTTCGACTTTTAGGAGTACACATATAAGAGTGATCACATAGTATTTATCTTTCCATGCCTGGCTTACTTCACGTAACACGGTGTCCTCCAAATTCATCATACTGTCAGTTATGACAGAATTTCCTTCTTTTTTAAGTGTGAATAGTATTTCATTGTGTATATATACCACATTTTCTGTATTCATTCCAATGGACACAGCTTAATTCCATATCTTGGCTATTGTGAATAGTGCTACAATGAACATGGGTGTGCAGATATCTTTTTAACATATTAATTTCATTTCCTTTGGATATGTACCAAGTAGTGGGATTGCTGGATCATATGGTAATTCTATTTTTATTTTTTTTAAGGAAATCTCTATTCTGTTTTCCATATTAGCTATTACTCATTTACATTCCCACCAATGGTGTGCAAAGGATCTCTTTCCTCCTCATCCTCACCAACACTTGTTATCTTTCCTCTTTTTGATAACAGTCATTCTATCAGGTGTGAGGTGATATTCCATTATGGTTTTGATTTGCATTTCCCTGATGATTAGTGATGCTGATAATCTTTTAATACACCTGTTGGCCATTTGTATGTCTTCTTTTGAAAAATGTCTATTCAGGTTATTTGCCCATTTTAATTTAATTGTGTGTTCTTGGCATTTCTGCTATACCCTATTGATCATAAATGCATGGATTTATTTCTAGGCTCTCTATTCTTTTCCATTGGTCTGTGTGTCTGTTTCTATGTCAGTACCATGCTACTTTGATTACTATAGCTTTGTAGTATATTTTTAATCAGGTAGTGGATGTCTCCAGTTTTGCTCTTTTTGTTCAAAATTCCTTTGGATATTCAGGGTCTTTTGTGCGTCGATACAAATCTTAAGATTTTTTTTTTCTATTTCTGTGACAATGTCTTTGGAATTTTTACAGGAATTGCACTGAACCCACAGATCGTTTCAGGTAGTATAGACATTTTAACAATATGAATTCTTCCAATCCATGAACATGGATATTTTTTCCTTTACTTGTGTCTTCTTCCAGTTCTTTCATCAATGTTTTATAGTTTTCAATGTACAGATCTTTCACCTCTTTGGTTAAATTTATTCCTAAGCCTTTTATTTTATTGCAGCTATTGTAAATGGAATTGCTTTCTTAATTTCTTTTTCATTGTTAGTTTATAGAAACATTACTGAGCACCTGAGCAAACCCCACTTACCTTAAACAATTTAATTCCTGTCTTCAGACAGCCTGTTTCATCCTTAGCTTCCGTTCTCAACTCCATTTTCCTAAGCCCTCAGCACACAGTCCATATGCACAAACAAATTTCTCTTTTTTTTTTCTTTTCACATCATATAATCTGCAAAGGAGATGGGCATGTGTGGATTTAAAAAAAAAAAAAGGATGCTTTGTTCAGCTTTGAAGGCACTAACTACAACTTGGGTAACATATATGGAATAATTAAAGCTGCTATGATCTTTTACGCTCCAAAAGCCTTAAAAATTCCTGTCATCATGGTCAACAGCTTTACAGTTCTAACAAGCAATTTTCACAAAGCACTATTAAAGGCTGTAAACTTTATTTTCTTCTAATTCTCCTTACAAAATGTCTTAAGTTGCTCTGAGTTGAGAAGGGATGGGGACAATGTATCTTTAAATAATAAAGAAACAATTTTAATATTCTCATAAACATTATCCCCTCTGCTGGCTGCTACAAACTTTAACAGCCCAGCAGCCAAAGAAGCAAGTAGGGCAAACAATACAAGAAGAGTCATTATTGTAACTAAATTAGACCGTTTGTTTTCTTTCCCTCAAATCAAATTGTGTAGGAGCTGCTTTATTGCAAAACAGACATTAAAATTCCAGCAAGACCTCAGAGAGAAAGTAATTTCTATTTTATCAGTGCTGTAAAGCTGTCTTTATGTTCTGAAGCAGGAAATATTGCAAGGATATTTATAGCTTCGGCTCCAAAGCCAGTTTGAATAGAAATGTTACCGCGGTCGCTGGAGCTGTCATACTGCTCGGTGGAGCAGGGAATTTTAGTGAATTTGTGAATTACTGTTTCAGTCTTGACAAGTCTCTCAGTGAAGCTGGTGTGTGTGTCTGGAGCCGTTTGGTGTTTTGGGAGATAATGATTAAAGACTTGGATTTGCTTTAAGAAGAGATTTAAATGATATTCTACAGCTAATCAGTTTTGCTCGTCAAGTCCTCCTGGAACAAAGGCAAGGTTTCCAAACTTTGCCATCCTTAGTGATTGGTGACCCAGCAGGAAGCATTCTCCAGCCCTCTTCACCTTCCTCCTCCCTTGCAGCCCTCCCCTTTCTGTCCTTGACCTTCCCATCCTGGTGTCCCTACTCCTCTTCTGTCTGAACTGCTTACCAAGATTTGACAGTTATTTACAATCCTGCTCCTCCTCTGGGGTCTGAGGAAATGATTCGTTTTTGTATCTTGCATTTATTTTAACCTTCTTGTGAAATGCTCCAGAATTCCACAAACACTATCCTCACTATCAAAGTGGAAAGAGCTTTCTTTGTTTCACATGGGGAAGAACTGAAGTCTAGACATGGGAAGACTGAGGTCACACAGAGTTTCAGGAGAACAGATGGGATGTGCATCTTCTCTCATTTTAGTTCAATTTTTAGTTCCCCATTGCCACTTCCGTATCACACCCGCAAAAACAGAAGTTTCCTGACCGAGGTTTAAATAGACAACCATTTGAGCTAATTTATCTGAAAGTGGGGCAATGAATAAAGACTTTTCATAGCTCCAGGGCCACCCCAGGCTAGGAGGGAAGACAGAGTTGTGCTGTGCCTGGGCATATTATTGCTCTGAAAGCCAGTGGCAATGGGGGTGGGGAATGGCTCCTCACAACTCCACCAGTCTTGGGATGAAAGAGACCGAAGTGTGCAGTGGTCTTTTTAATATAGCTGCTCAAAACTAATCAAAAGGGCTTTGCTTTCTGTTTGTGGGTCAAGGGTTTGATTTACGGCACACTGCTCATCGCCTGACCACTCAGGTCAATAGCAGAGTTTAATTCCCGGTTAGGCAATCTGTAGTGAGGTTTTCCCTAGAATCACATCCCAGAGAATCCTTTTGCTTTATGGGACAAAGAACTTACCCTCTGCTCAGAACCCGCTGTTTCCGTGAGAGATGTAGATGCTTTTTAAATCTTCCTAAGCTTAGATAGAAATAACAGGCCTTGCCTTAGGGAATGTCCAGCTGCGGAGACTTGGCCATTCTTATCCAATTTTGCAGTGCACCCGCATCCTTAACTTGCCATTGAACCAGAAAACATAGGCGCTAAAAATGACACTAGAGGCCCTCTAAGACAATCCACCATTTAAAGGCAGATTAGAACTCAGGTCTTTTGTGCTCAGGGCCAGTTATCTTTCCTCTGCACATGTGCTAGCCAAAGCAGTAGCCAGCAGCCACATGTGACTGTTGAACCCCTGAATATGGCTAATCCGTTTGGTCTATTCCACGTTGGCTAATCCAAATGGAGATGAGCTATAAGTGAATAGACTATGACAGATTTCAAAGACCTACTAGAAAAACAAGAATGTAAAGCAGCTCAAAAATACTTTTCTATATTGATTACATATTGAAATTATAATAAATACTGAGTAAAATAACATATGTTAGCATTAATTTCACCTGTTTCTTTTAATGTGACTACTAGAAAATTTTGAAGTATGTATGTGGCTTGCATTATCTTTCTATTGGACTACACTGTTCTGCACATCTTCCCATCTTGACTATGGGCTCAGAAAGAAAGCAATGAGTACCCAGACTCTCAAACCCTCCTGTAAGGATCCAACGTATTTCTGATTGGGCTACTCTGCTCCATTCCTATTGGCTGTCTGACCTCATCTTCCTTAAAAAAAAAAAAAAAAAAAACCTCAGGAAAAGTGTCCTGTTCTGCATCCCACGGCTGTGCAAAGTGGTCATCTCTCTGCGAAAGTTCAGAGGATAGTGAGTGGTTGAAATTCAAGTTTCCAATGAAAATATCCCAAATTAGAGAGAATTTAGACATAGAATTATTAATTTACTCATATCCCTGTCTAGATTTTCCTAATTTTTCCATTTCTGATTTTTAGGGTGACCTTGAAAAAGAATATATTCAAACCTAGGTTATATGGATACTCAGCTTAGGGAACACAGCTCTTCCATTGACTGAAGTCTACTACTGTGGTTTGGCTCTGTGTCCCCATCCAAATCTCATGTCGAATTGTAATCCCCACATGTTAGGTGAGGGACCTGGTGGGAGATGATTGGAATGTGGGGGCGGATTTCCCCCATGATGTTCTCATGAGAGTGAGTTCTCATGAGATCTGATGGTTTAGAAGGGTGGCACTTCCCGCCTTGTACCCTCTCTCCTGCTTCACCATGGTAAGACGTGTTTGCTTCCCCTTCACCTTCTGCTATAATTGTAAGTTTCCTGAGGCCTCCCAGCCCTGCTTCTGAACAGCCTGTGGAACTGAGTCAATTAAACCTGTTTTCTTCATAAATTACCCAGTCTCAGATAGTTATTTATAGCAGTTTGAGAATGAACTAATATCCCTGCTTTCTATTTTCTTTTATTTCCCTTCAGATAGCATCGTTGTAATGATAAAGTTGCTGCCCATAGATAACCTGTATTTCCCTTTTTTAACTTAAATGCTTTGGTTACTGGAGTGCTGCTAGGTAGATATAATCCTTCGCCTTTCAAAATTAGCTATTTGGGCCTTATTTATTGATATCAGACATTGGAGATGATACCTATGTCCTAAGCAATATCTCTGGCTTCATGAAATTAGAAATGCTTTGATTCAGAAGGATTCTAAATTGATAAATGACTGTTTCCTATCACAGACTGTGGAAGTGATTCCCAAACTTATCTGCACATTAAAATCACCTGGTGATCTCTTAAATCTTCTAAAGGTCAGACTATACCCCAGGCCAATCACATCATCATCTCCCAGGTGTCAGCAGTTGTTGAAGCTTCTCAGGTGACTCCAACGTGCAGTCAAGTTTGGCAAGAATATACCCCAGGCCAATCACATCATCATCTCTCAGGTGTCAGCAGTTGTTGAAGCTTCTCAGGTGATTCCAATGTGCAGTCAAGTTTGGCAATCACTGGCTTGTCAGAAAGCTAGATGAGAACCCAAACACCAAACACCTGCCAGAGCACAAGCCTATTTAAATTATACTATGTTATCTTCCGGGAGGGTCACTGTTTCTTCTTCCTTAATAAACCTTTACCACTTTTTTGTTGTTTTCCCTGTTATAACAAAGTAAAGGGTCTGAATTGGGAAGAAAATAGAGCAGATAATGTATGTGAATAAGAACAAGAGTTCTACCCACTGCTTGCTAAGAGATGGTGCTTGTGTTGCTGGGAAGGATTAAATGAGAAAAAATTTAAAATATAATATAATTTTTAAAAGTCAGTATTTATATAAATAAGTTTCCAATTTTATTCCTTTGAGTTAGGCTTCAATATCACATTGCTTACATCCATGGTACCTATGCATATCACGAGTTTAGTAAAATTTCTTAAGGTTGTGTTGGCCACACTTAACTTCGTCCCCACTAAAATGCTCTAAAACCACATAGATTCCAGAGGAGGTAATACTGCTGAATTCAGAAATAAAAGCTGAGAAAAGACACTTCCTATATATTTCCTCTTTAAAGGACTTCTGTGTTCAGCGTTTCAAGGACTGATTGTACAACCAGACTAAGATGATCACACTAGGGTGTGTGCCAGAACCACTTGTCAAGGTGAACATACCTGCTCAGGTCACGGTGGAGTTCTTGATTCCAGTTTATTTTAGCTGCCATAGATATCGTCTGAATTCTAGTCTGACTTCAAATGCAAAACAGAACTGGGATGACAATGAACAATTATCTGCAATATATACTTTAGGGGGAAGCATTAGGCCTATCAGCATGCTCTACAACAGTGCCTATGGATGCACCTGTGTCTTTTCAAAACATAGACCCCAGTTAGTTAAAGACATATGGGAAGTGATTAGTCCAGAAGCTGCAACCCTTAATTTCTGATGAAACACTAAGCTACACATCTCTGATTTCTGTCTATATCTGATCTTATTTCACAATTTAAAATATTTTAAGGAGCATGCCTTAAATGCCAATTATGTATATATAATTATAAAAAATATATATTATATAATTTGATCTTCATAATTACTCTATGAAGTAGGGTACTGCTTCATACTGTGAAGTACATACTACATACTGTTAAGTATGTTTTATTCTGCCTACACTACAAGTAAGCATTGAAGAGAAGAAGGGTCAAATAAATCAACCAAGATTTTGTGGCTAGCAAATAGTGTGACCACAATGTAAAGCCAAGTCTCTCTGATTCTAGGGTCCATGTTCTTTTTGGTAGGCTGTAATGTCTTCCAAAACTGGAGAGTGACATGATGAGGAAGGATTGTGTGGTATAGGTGAGATACAATAACATGGCAGTAAAGAATGCTTCTATGAAAATACAGTCGAATTATTCTTTTCCTTTTCATTTTCGATTTTTATTTTGCAATTGTGTGCCATCACAAAGCTGATGGAATCAGGACTTATGTTCTGTATTTACACAGCTGATTACAAGTACTTTCATGGTTCATGATCTATCAAGTTTCTGAGAGTTAATGCATTTTCTCCTGGGGCATAGGAACACCACATTGGGATACTGGGGGGAATTATCTGATGAATGAACATGCTGGGCTGTGAACTAGTGCACACACTCCACAGAATCTCACTGAACCTGCTTAGGTTGCCTATATATCAGGGGTTATACTGAGCTCCGTGCCTCTTTCAATCTGTGCTGAATTCTTATGGCTCAGTCCTTTCCATTCATTCATTATTTAAACAATTTTTTGGTTTCTCCTATGTGCCAGGCATTTCTTCTATGTGCCATTCTCTTTGCTGGGGATGCAATAACAAGCAACATAGCAAAAATCCCTGCCTTCTTGGTGCTCACATTCTAACAGAAAGACAGGAGACAATTAAAAAGACAGCTAAGTTAAATATAGACTATGCTGAACAGTGATAAATGCTGTAGAAAAAAATAAAGTAGAGAAAAGGGTTAGTTGTATGTGTGGGGGTGGTGGGCAATTTAGACGGTGTGGCTAGAAAGGACCTAAAGAGGTGAAGGATCAAGCACTGCACATGTCTGGGGAAGTGTGTTTTGTGCAGAGGGAATAGCAAGGGCCAAGGCCTTGAGGTGGAAGCTTGTGCTTAATAAGGCCAGATCTGTAGGAACTTGTATATGATTAGAAGGATGTTGCCTTCTACTCTGAATGAAATGATTGTAAAGCTGAAGAATGACATGATTTGACTCACCTTTTACATGGTTACTGTGGCTACTATATGCACAATAGACTAAAGGTGAGCAAATTCACATAAGAAAGATTCTTACAATAATCCAGGTAAGGGCTGACAGTGAACTGGGCCAAAAGGACAGCAATTGGAGTGGTAAGATGTGGTCAGATTCCAAATGTTTCTGAAGATCTAGCCAACAGGATTTGCCAACAGATTGGGAGTAGACTATGAGAGAGAGAGAGCATTAAAGATGAATCTGTGGTTTTGGACTTGAGCAATTGGAAGGTTGGAGTTGCTATAAACTAAGACGGAGAATACAGTAAGTGCAGCCAAGTTCTGGGGACTATCAGGAGTACAGCATTGAAGAGGTGGAGTTTGGGAAGCTTTCTGGACATTGAAGTAGAGCTGTGAAGAGCTAAGGAGAGTGCTCTGGGCTGGAGATCTACATTTTGGGGTCATTATGATGGCAATGAAAGCCATTAGACTAGATAATCACACTAAGGAAATGTGTGTAGACAGAAAAGAGAAGAAGTGTAAAGACTGAACTAGGAACACTCTAATATTCAGAAGTCAGCAGATAAGAAGGAACTGAGAGAAGTAACTGAGAAAGAGGTGCCAACAATTTGAAAAGAAAACAAGAAGAGAGGATGCTGTCCTCAGAATAACAGGAGAGTGCTGGAAGTCAAGTGATGCTGGATGTTGTTGACAGGCAAGTAAGAAGCCTGCTGAATATGGACTATGCTCATTATGTTAAGAGCACTGGAGTGAGTCAAGGGACCTGGATACAAACACTGACTTCACCACAGATTTGCATGTGGCCTTGGGAAAGTTAAGGAAACTCACCCCTCCTCAGCTGGGAAAAATGACCGTTGCAAAGGTGAAATAACATAAAGTGAAAACTACCTAGAAAAGTAAGAATGTAGCACAAAGCAGCTACTCAACAAATGTCAGCTGACTCTAAACTGAATCCTAAATATTCAGAGCCCAGTTATTTGCTTACTCCTCTGCTTGACCGATTTCCTGTGCCTTCTGACGGGGTCTGTAGAATCAGATTATCGTTATTTGACCAGTGTGACACAGATGGGTTGAAAGTCTAAGCACTCCTTCTAGATTAAGCCTTGGGCTCACACTATTCTATTATTCTGTCACAATTGATTGCCCTAGATTCCCATGTCATTCATTTAATAGTATTTTTTGACTTCCTACTATGCATATGAGACCCTGTGCTAAAAACTGGCCATGGTCCCTTGCACCTCTGACCTTACCAAGCTATCCCTGAATCCTCTATGACAAACTTACACTCCCATATCTGCTTTCCAGAGGCTTAAATGGACTCCCCCCAATTACTACATACGAGTCATGAAATATTGGAGAAATTATTTAATTTCTTGACCTTCTTGTCTATAAAATATAAATAAAAATTGCTATGCTGGAAGATAGGTAATCATTATCCACATTGTAAAAATAAATTATGCCAAATATGTGAGGTATCTAGGTCTTTGTCAGTAGTTACTGCGTGAATATTAATTTCCTCCCTCCATCTGACTCCATGCTGCTGCCTCCCAAGACGTGGTGCTAAGCATTTACAATTATCCAAATGAATCTTGGAGGGTGAAAAATGTGCACTACAAATTCTCACACACTCTGTTAGGTTGGGATTTACACTGTTGCATTAGCTGTATACATTGAGAACAAACATGCTCCTCAATTACTAAGTCTCATAGTCATGTGGATAGGCAGCCTACATGCACATGCATAAACCAACACGTGCATACATACATACATACATGCATACATACATGCATGCATGCATAAATACACACAGACACCTGGTCCAGGTTGATATAGAAACAAAAATTTTAGAATAAAAATCAGCTAATAATTCTAACAGCTTTTCACTGGGATTTGAGTCAAAAGTCCTGAGGAGAAAACAGAAGAGAAAATACTACTCCATCCCTAGGTTAGCCTGGTGTTTTCCTATCTGTTTCTATTTTCTTTCTTCGACTCATGATCTTGATTAAAAGGAAGCTACAACTAAAACCCAGATGTTTATTCAGTCCCTGCCCACTGTGTATACATGTTCTGAGGATGATCTGAAGATCTCTCCAGAATGAAATGATGGTACTTCTGGGAAGAAACTGAAGGAAATACTTTTACTAAGTTATTTTTGCAGTGATGAAAGGTTGTATTATTTTCAAGAAAAGAACCCAAGTTTTATTTCAGTGTGTTTATATAAGGACATGCTAAGGAACTAAGAATAGGTAGAAATGTTTAAATAGCAAGATGCTAGTATTTTGAAAAATAAATCCTGATTTTTTTTTATTAATGATACTTGTGAATTCCTGGTTAGATTGACTACTCTTGATTGATTTGGTTTAGAAATGAACTTATGCAGACTTAATTATACCATGAGATCAGTGTATTCTTATTGATTGTGCCTTTGACATGATTAGCTATATTAGATTATGATGTCCTCATCTCCCAAAAATCAAAGCTAGGATGGGCTTTCTGTAAGGGACATTAGTTATATGTGCATGGCATACACTGTATTTTTTTTTCATTATATAATAGGCAGGGGAGAATGTAAAAAGAGCATTAGCTTTATGCCATTCAAAAATCTATCTTAGAAATATGTCTGATGGAAACAGATTATCTCTCTCCTCCACATGCAACAGATGCTTAGTTGGCATGAATTGCATTGAGGAGGGAGCATTCCTATCAAGTGCTGTACAGAGTGGACCTGCAGTCCCTTCACAGGTCATCCTAAGCGCCACATCACTATCCATGGTCTAAGTGCCCTAGTCAGTCACTGAAGATGAGGGCAAATGAGCTGTGGTGTTTCTGAGTCCAGGCTCCAATGGATTAAATCTTTGTGCCCTGCAGCCAACTTGGGACTCCATACATTTTAGGCAGTACAGCATTACTAATAACAAGAACAGCACAGAAAATATGAGACGCGGCAGCAGTGGCAGGGAGAATGAGATGCAGAGCTGTGCATGCTGGGAAGTGTTGGCCTTAATTAGAATGTGCATGTACAGTATTTATCTTTCTCCCAAACCTATAAATAAGGCCAGTGCTGTGGCGATTACTGATGTCTGCCGTCATTTCGCAAGGCCTCTGTTTTGATGGAGCACCAGTTGCTGCAAAGTAATATTTTTTTCCTCTCCACTCTGCATCTGCTCCTGTATGGAAACCTCTCAAAGGCTTTCAGAGCTGTGACTGGACAGGAGAGAAGGGGTGGACGTCATCTTCTGGGAATTCAAGTAAGAACTGCTCTTTGGGGAACCTTAACTGTAATCAGAGAGAGACCATAACATGTAGGAAGGAGCTTACAGGACAAAACAACAACAACAATAACAACAACGCTTTTATCCAAAAAGAGACCTTCATTGCCATCATCCCTGAAGGTATTTTTCCAGCTCCTCCTTGAATACTTTCAGTGTTGAGCCATTCACTATGTCCAATGGTAGTCAACTCCAGTTTTGGATGCACTAAAACCTCTGCTCCTGAATAAGTCTGTCTCTCTACCATTTGCCTCTGCTAATCTAAATATACAAACTTCAAATGGAAACTTTCTCAATTGTCCCAAGTATTTATCTGATTCTTCTATGTGTCCCAATCTTTTACGTAACACATAAAAATAATTATAAAAAGTACTCACTATTTTTTTTTTTTTGAGACAGAGTCTCGCTCTGTCTCCATTCTCCTGCCTCAGCCTCCCAAGCAGCTGGGACTACAGGTACCTGCCACCACGCCCAGCTAATTTTTTGTATTTTTAGTAGAGACGGGGTTTCACCATGTTAGCCAGGATGGTCTTGATCTCCTGACCTCGTGATCTGCCCACCTTGGCCTCCCAAAGTGCTGGGATTACAGGCATGAGCCACCGCGCCCGGCCAAAAAAGTACTCACTATTACAATTTTTAATCAATTCATCTATATTTTCCTTTCTCACAACAGGAGTATTGAAAAAGATTCTGATGTATACTTCAGCAGTGACCTAGAGCAGTGTTGCTCCTCTTCCATAAAGGAGAATAAATATATCTGCCCTTGAAGGACTCTCATCTGTGAAGTGAAAATTCATAAAACTTAAATGGTCCATAGGAGGGTGATTTAAATTTTATCACACATGGGCATCCCCTGACCCCACTGAAAGGTTAAATGAAAACTACTATTGTTGTTTGCTGCTTAGTTTACCTCTGACTAAAACTAGATAGTAAACTCCTTAAGAGTAGAAGATGGTTTGGATGGGTTTTTTGGTTAATGTCAGTATTTCTCATTATATCTACATAGTAGAACTTCAATAAATAATTAATTGTAATTAAATCAATTCATTTCATGGAGTAGGAAGGTATTCCTCTTAAAACCTCACTTCCAGAGGTTCATGTTTTCTCAAAATGAGTACTTCTGCCCTCTAGCCTGTTCTCCACATGTGAGATTAAGGAGAAGTAAAAGGGAATGCATGAAATATACTCACCGATGAAGTCATCTTCAATGAATGTTTATTCATAAGGGAGCCACCCTGTTCCAAGCACCAAACCATCTCTCCACTTCCTGTGCCTGAGGAGACATCATCATTTCCTTCTTGGAAGATATTTCCTGTCCAGTGAGACTAGGACAATCTATCTGCCATCACCATTCCCCTTCCTTCAAAGAGAAAATAAATACCAACCAACGCACAACACACCGTCAGCCCCAAGCTCATTCCTAGTGAGTCTTTCATTCCCTGTCCCCATGTTTCCCTCAGCCAATGGATGCCTTGCGTGACAGACTATTGGCCTGCTATTGAACCCCAAAGGGTGGGAACCCTGCTAGCTCAGGAAATAGGAGAGTTTTCTTTTCCCCTTTCCTGCTGCCCAGGTAAAATGAGCCCCTTTGCCCAGATAAATGGGACCATAGATATATCCTCATAGGCTAGGAGAGGAGAGTTACAAAATTTGTATGGGAAAAAGTACATATCTGACAATGAAAGACAAATACTTATGTAAATAATCTCTACAGGAGAGCGGAAGAGTAGCATCTCCAAGCTTACACATAACATTAAATGCTTCTTCTGGGTCCCAAAATGCCAAACAAATGGGCATAAACTTCAGAAAACCTTGCAAAGCAGCTCTGGTGTGGCACAAAACATCTGGACTTGAAGTCAGGAGTTCTGGTTTTAATTATTCATTAGTTGTGTGCCCTTGAGCAAAAGTCTGAGGCAACTTGACTGAGACTTGTCTCCTCAGTTGCAAGATGTAACATTTAAAATGGATTCATGGCAAATGGGTAGCAGCAAGGGTGTTTCCTTATCTCCAGTACTGTTCAGGAGCTGAGAAGCTGAGGTGTCGATGCTGAGGAAATAAACCCATGCACAGGGGTGGTTTTGCAGGAGGATGAACAAGTCATCCCATCATGGGTGCCATATAGTCCAATGGTGGTGCTTGAAATTGAACTTACTGTGAGACAATGCAGAAGTTCTGGATGAATGTGAGGCTATGGCATGGGTGAGGAGGGTAAAGAATGAAAATCTTGCAAGGGTGAGTCTCACAGCAAGCAGTGCTTTTTATGTGGGAGTGAAGGAGTAGTGGCTTAGAGAAGGAAATGCTTCACTGAGAAGATGCTGAAAACCTCCAACCAAACAAATACTGAAGTGCAAGGAATGCAAGCAGTCTTTGCAGGACCGACTAAATACTATTGTCTACTGAAGTCTCCCAATGTGTTAGGCATCGTTGTGCCTCCTATGTATACTCATTTAATCCTCATGATAATCATGAAGGAGTTGTTTCTCTCATTTTCAGATTCAGAAACTGAGGCTAAAAAATTTTTGGTAACTTGCCCAAACTTACTTAGTGATATACTTAGTGAGTGACAGAGCTGGGATATAAACACAGAAGATTTGAACACAGAGCCTGAGCTCTTAACACTAGGCCTGCAGTGTTCTTGAGGGATTGCCAGGATCCACTGAAAGCCAGAGAGAGAGGAATTGGGCTGTGGAGGAATTGTAGCTCTACAGGAGTTTGTTTACTTTTGAATTTAGGTTCTGGGTGGCATTTGGATGAAGGCAGAGGTAGGGAAAATTGGGAATAAAAAAATACAGAACAATTCATAAGAAGAAGCCTGAAGTGGAAAAGTGAATGACCAGCGGGTCTTGGATTTTTTGGTAGTATCTCATGATGACAAGAATATGAAAGATAGTGAATTTAGCTGGCATCAAAGCTTGAATATAACTTCAATATAAAGATACTCTTCTGTTGACTCTGGCTTGCATTTTAGTACCCGTTCCAAATAGAACTCTAGTGAGAATTGGCCAAGATGCTGCAAAAAGACACTTTCTAGGAGTCTTTGAAAGAGAAGACCTCAGGTCTTTGCAGCCAAGGACAAGTCAGAGCTTTTCTGATGGGTGTGGTAGCATTCTACCAGAGTTAGGCCACCAGGCGCACTCAAAACTCGTTTCTTCCTATGCTATTGGACAGACAGAAAAACACAAATAGGATAGAAATCCAAAGAGGTGGAAGGACCAGCCAAATAAACTGTGTGCTTTGCAGTTTGTCTGTGATCTTGTAGCAGTGGTTGTTGCTACTCGAAAAAAAAAAAAAAAAAATCAATTCTGTGGTTTCATAATTATATCAAATATAGTATGGAAGGCTGAAAACCTCAACTTTCTCTGAGCCAGAATACTCTATCCAGTGCTATAATTGTTTTTAAATATCTTCAACTGGGAGAAATAGGGGAGAAAGGAAAAGAGAAAGGAAAGAGATGAAATGTGTAATGCGTACATTCTACCCTCTGTCCCCTTATCACACACGATGGTCCTACTGAGTATACACACACACACACACACACACACACAGTATACACAGATACACACAGATTCTTTCATTCTCTCGGTATCTTTAGTTGAAAACAGAGCACTAGTTGGAGATGTTCCAATTTGTTGGAACTTGTTTATTATTATTATTATTATTAATTATTATTATTATTTGAGACAGAGTCTTGCTCTGTTGCCCAGGCTGGAGTGTAGTGGCACAATCTCCACTCACCGCAACCTCTGCCTCTCGGGTTCAAGCAATTCTCACGCCTCAGCCTCCCAAGTAGCTGGGGCTACAAGTATGTGCCACCCCACCCAGCTAATTTTTTGTATTGTTAGTAGAAACGGAGTTTTGCCATGTTGCTCAGGTTGGTCTCAAACTCCTGAGCTCAGGCAATCTGCCCGCCTTGGCCTCCCAAAGTTTTAGAATTACAAGGCATGAGCCACCACGCCCAGGCTGTTGGAACTTGGGAAACTTCCAACATTTACTTTGGCATTGGTGTTTCACATAATGGGCAGTAAATTGTGGAGGAATTCTTATGTATTTACTTATTTAGAATATTGATTGCTTGATTTCTTACTTATTTGTAATCCATTACAGGCTATCGTAGTTAGAAATTTTAAATGAAATTTATGAATGAAACACCTATTATAAACTACCAACAGGACCCAGAATATTTGGTGGAGGTCCTCTAAAGCCAGTTACAAACTAGGCATTAAGGCCCTTCCCCAACACTGCTATGAGAGATACATCTAATCTTCCTCTCCTGGTGAGCAAGTTAAAGGGGTAAGGAGTTTGGCAAGGGAATTAGGTCTCAAAGAGAATAGAGTTCCACCTAAAGCCCACAATTAGCCATCAAGACCATCAGTGTTTGCAATGAGACTTGGGATCAAGATGCAAAGTCCAGTAGGGGTCAGAACTATGCAAGGTGTAAACATCAAGTACCAAATCAGAGCAGGTAAATTGGGAAGGGTCTGGTGGAGTCCTAGAGATGCAAGGACTTGTCAGACACCAGGATCATTTAAAGGAGGCCAAAACAGGATGTTCAGAAATAGATCCTTTCCCAGAATGAATCACGAGTATGGCCCAACTTGTTAAATCCAATATTTTTAATGAAACTGAACCACGCAGTAGGTCTAGAAGGACAAGAACATCCCTGAGTATATTAGCCTGGAGTATCACTTCAATGAAAAAGCCCACTCCCTGTTAAGAATCATTAAGGAAGTTATAGAAGTATAAGATAAAAAATTTTCTCTGTGATCCCCTCAGGAGGCAGTGGGTAGGGATGATGGAGGAGAGAGAGAAATCAGAGTTCAGCTACAGAAGAGAAGGCTGAAAGAGTGAATAGATCCAGACAAGCAGGAGCCAGTCCTGAGAAGTCAGTTAAAGTATGACCAAGCAGGGAGATGTGGCTGATGACCAGAACCTAACCTTTGTGCAACATTATGGTTTACAAAGCATTTCCACATGCAGTAACTACCACCCATCAAGATGAGCCAGTACAACTTAAGGGCACGGTAGAGTTGGAAATGCAATGAGATAAAGAGGCAGAAGGCTCAGTCCTTATCCCAGCCTTGCTACTGTGTTGTGTTAGACCTATTCCCTTCCTCCTTTTCTTTCTCAGTTTCTTCATTTCCTCATCCTCAGCACTATTGCCAATCTGAGGTGGATAATTATTTGTTGCACATGGTAGGATTTTAGCAGTATTTCTGGCCTCAACCCACTAGATGCGAGTAGTACCCCACCCCAGCTGTGGTTTTGCCCCCTCCGGGGGACATGTGGCAATGTGTTGAGACATATTTCCCTGGGAAAATTGCCCCTGGTTGAGTACCATTGATCTAAAGAAATAAATAAGAACACAAGCAACAAATCTTCCCTCATTGTTTTTGATGATCTCTGTGCTCTCTCCCATCTTTTGGAAAAGCCCCTAGCAGGCCATGCTATTGTAATTGCATGGACTCTGGTTAGGTTCAGAGAGGCCTGAACTCATTCCTGGCTCTAAAATTACGCAACTTGCTAGATGCATAATCTTAGACAAGTCACCTACTCAATCTAAGTTGCAGTTGCCTTGTCTGTGAAATGGGGATAATGACAACACCATCTCAAAGGCTATAGTGAGAAAATGATGTAAGATAACTCATACAGTGCATATAGTGCATTCGGGGAGACAGGGACATGGTAAATGCTTAATCATTGTGAACTATCATTATTATGACCATTGTATGAGAAGGTGGCTGTCCTTGACCATTCAGTATGTCACCTTCTCTCTCTTGTGGGAATAGGAAGATGAATAAGACAATTCTCTTCCCCTCAGGAGTCTGCAGTCCATTAGGGAAGAGAGGCCTGTCCATGAATCACTGTAATGCAGGAAACCAAAATGATTGCCAGCAATAATGTATAAGTTGCTGCCGCTGGGTTGAGAAGCAGAGAAACAGATGCCAGGATCACCTCAATATGCACAACTGTGGTTCGGTGTCACCTGGAGCACTCTAGGAAGTTCTGGATGCCACATCTCAAGATCAAAGAGGTCTGGAGAAGGTCCAGGGAAGGGCACCCAAAATGATAGGAAATGTTAGTGCTCTTCTGTCTTGGTCTGGGAAGGAGAAAGCAGAAAGAATTCAGGATTGAAATCTGTGAAATCATGAAAAGTAGATATGCACTCATTCCTTCGCTTGTTTCATTAATTAAAATATGACAATATCTTGGCTCTGTTACATGGTTATAGAACTGAGCAAATACAATCACTGCACTCAAGAAATTCAGATTTACTGAGGGAAAAAAGCCTGTAAGCAAGTAGTGTGCCTATAAGACATCAATAGAATATATAATGGTCTGGCAGGGCATGGTGGCTCATGCCTGTAATCTCAGCACTTTGGGAGGCTGAGGCGGGCAGATCACTTGAGGTTGGGAGTTCGAGACCAGCCTGGTCAACATGGAGAAACCTGTCTGTACTAAAAATATAAAAACAGCTGGGTGTGGTGATGCACACCTTTAATCCTAGCTACTCGGAGGCTGAGGCAGGAGAATCGCCTGAACCCAGGATGCAGAAGTTGCAGTGAGTCGAGATCAGGCCAGTGCACTCCAGCCTGGGCAACATAACAAGACGCTATCTCAAAAAATAATAAAAATAAAAATTTATAAAAAGGATAGTCTTATGACTGATCTGTAGTAGAAGGTTAGAGGGAGGAAGAAGCAGGGTCAAGTGCAGCTTCACAGATAACATGACACCTGATCAGTACCTTAAAGGGTGAATAGAATTTCTAGAGAAAAGAAAAGCAGGCCATTCAAGGGTGAAGAGAATTCCAACAGCACGAATGGTGTGATGATTGGAGAAGATGCCCTGGGAGCAGGTAATGCCACCTCTAGGATGAGTTCAGTCACGTCTTCTGCATTCCATCCAAGGGCTTCTCCAATGAGCATCCTGCTCAGTCTACACACAAGTGGATACCGGAAGTTCAGAGAGCTTCCAGGGGCAACCGTCAGCCAACAGAAAACATGTGCCAGTGGCAACTGCTCAGTCCTCCTCCACGGGGCAGATATTTGCAGGAGGCATTTTGTGTGCTTCCTGGAGTGAAGGCAGAATTGGGCCCCTCTTGCCTACAGCAGCAACCCGAATAGTTCTCCTTCCCTGCCTCCCTCTCTCAACTGCCTCACTCCATTTCCTTGGATATTAACCCACAAATGAATAGCCTGCAGCCAGGTTTTTTTTCAGGCTCTGCTCTTCGGAGAAACCCAAACTAAGACAGGACTAGAGTGCAATTAAGGAGAAACCAACATTTTTCACCAATACTTGAATTTCTAAATTTATAACAACAATACACTATGGTATACTTTGTGGTCAGAAAAACTTTCCAACATTGTTGAGCCACTAACTAGTTTTGCAATCTTGGGCAAATTAGTTAACCATTCTGAGACTCAGTTTCTTCATCTACTTCCTGTCTCCTAGAATTGGGAAAAGATGAGATACGGTATCTGATGTACTTAGCCTACATAAGGCAGTCAATACATGTTAATTACTATTAATATAAATAATAATAATAGGCTGGGCACAGTGACTCACACCTGTAATCCCAGACTGTGGGAGGCCGAGGTGGGCGGATCACGAGGTCAAGAGATTGAGACCATCCTGGTCAACATGGTGAAACCCCATCTCTACTAAAAATACACAAATTAGCCTGGTATGGTGGCAGATACCTGTAGTCCCAGCTGTGTGGGAGGCTGAGGCAGGAGAATGGCTTGAAGCCGAGAGGCGGAGGTTGCAGTGAGACGAGATTATGCCACTGCACTCCAGCCTGGTGACAGAGCGAGACTGCATCTCAAAAAATAAATAAATAAATAAATAAATATAATAAATTGAACAACAGACAACAATATCCTCTTTAAAATCAGAATATTATGGTAAAGAGATATGATTCTACTTTACGCAGTAACAGCTTTTTAACTTTAGTATCATAAGAAGCGTTTCTGGCTTGATACATTCAAAATGCAGCTTAAAAGTCTTAAAAGGTAATAAGACCATTTTGGTTTTGACCCAATATATAACAGCACGTTTGGCCAAATAAAGAATATTTTTTTCTTCAAAACAGTCTTCTTAAACTGTCAGTACTTGAATTGTTTTTAGAAGTCTTCTTTGGGATAGGCACTCAAAGTCAATTTTCATGACACATTGAGAAAACCAATCTTATTAAGTTGTAGTCACAGCTCATTTTTGACCTAAAATGCTCATAACCAGCTTGATCAAGCACTTCAATCCCTAGGCTCAGCTCTTGGTGATCTTTAGCTGTTTCAAATCAAATTTGCTTTCAATGGAAAAAAATTGCAACCACTGAGGAAATTCAAAATAACATATTATAAGGGACAGAAGAAATTTCCAAAAGTCCCCCAAGGTTTGGCACATGGAAGCTATGGACTCGTATGATTTTAGAGCTAGCAGAGGTCATCAGCTCGTCCCCATTACAAATAGGAAAACTGAGAGGAGGGAAGGGGATATGTTTTGATAAAAGTCACAGGACTGTTCATTAGTAGTGGACTCACATAGGAGCCTGATTGTCTACCTCCTAATCCAGTGTTCTAGCTACACCATGAATTAAGAGCATCTTGGAAAAAAAGCATATAGGTTTTCAGAGTGACTGCTCTGAAATGGATAATGCCCATTTGAATATGCAAGTTCATAAAATATTATCACATATGGTCCTGACTTGGTAATGGGTTGATGAACCTAGACAAATTCGTCACCGATAAAATCATATCAAGCTGTAAGCAAAATAAATGAATGCTGTTTTTCTGGATTGAAATCGGGGATAACAATATCACACTCCCATAGCACATCTCTTAGGGTAAAAGTGGATGATGAACTACTCCAGCAGTTGGTTAGGAATCCGTTTCATTACAGAAATTCCTTTGTTACTGTATCACTATATTTGTAACACACACACACACACACACACACACACGTGCCACATACCCTGGACCTCTTCTCAATGGGGAGTGTTGTCTTGGCTTTGATAGGGAAGAAAAGAACAGTAATTACAGATTTTAAGTTTTAGACAAAGCTGCATGAAAGCCTGGATGCAGTGGTTCACACTTGTAATCCCAGGACTTTGGGAGGCCGAGGCAGGCAGATCACCTGATATCAGCAGTTCAAGACCAGTCTGGCCAACATTGTGAAACCCCATCTCTACTAAAAATACAAAAATTACCCAGGTGTGGTGGTACGCGTCTGTGATCCCAGTTACTCAGGAGGCTGAGGCAGGAGAATCGCTTGAACCCCAGAGGCGGTGGTTGCGGTGAGCCGAGATCACACCACTGCACTCCAGCCTGGGTGACAGAGCGAGACTGTCTCAAAAAACAAACAAAAAAAGCTGCATGAAAGCTCAACCTTTGATTATTGTTCTAAGTAACAACTTGCTTAAAAGCTTAATCATATGCACACACAAACACACACACCTTTTTCGATATCATTTAAAGAAACCTCAATCCCATCTGCAAAGACACAGGCAAATAATTGATTATTTTAATTTTGATAGTCTAAGGTTGCTGATGCACAAGTTATAAAACAAATAGACAATTGTGTTATTCTTCATGGGGATTCTCTAGCGTGAAAAAAAATGCTCTGGTAAAAGGTAGAGGTAGGAGAATGTTAATTACCAGCTAATTAGTTGGGGATATAAATCTGGCATCTCTGTTTTCCATTAATTGACCAGATTAAGTCAATCATCATTTGATTTCCATGCTTTTTTTTTTTTTCAAACACAAGTCTTTTCTTTCAGGCGATAATTACCAGTTACTCAGGTCTCATTCAAGTTCATCAGAAATTACACCATGAGTTCAATTCAGCTCAGTGGAAAAAAATTAAAAAATAATTATTTTATAGTATAAAATATTTATATAACTACATAAATGTACATTATAAAAATATGACATTCACAACATACATTTAATGTGTATATAATTATATGTAAGATGGTCTACGCCACACATCATAATAGGTGCCAGGGATTCAAAATTAAAATGTCACCATCTAAAGGTCTGAGCTGGGTCTGCTCAGCTATAGACTGGTTTGTGAGCATTCCAGGCACCTCTGAAAACAGGCTGCCATCAAGAAAGGATGCACTTCCCTCCTCCACAACCCGTCCTCCCCCAACCACACGCTGTCTCCAAGCCATGAATTTCCTCTTGTCTAGTGGAGCCGTTTATGAAATAACTGGCTCTATTGATTTCTCTGTCCAATACAGGTATGCTTGCTCAGCTGCCCATCTGTTTCCTACTTTAGGCAGGACCATTGAGAAAAGTTAAGGAAAGAGAATACGTGTGTGTGTGTGTGTGTGTGTGTGTGTGTGTGGTCTGTGTGTCTGGCGATGTGTGCATGGAGGTGTGTATATAGAAGTGGTGTCAAGGGGAGGAGTAGGGGTTCAAATCATTCTTCTCTGTAGGAAACATACTCATCTACAGCATGGTCTGTGGTATTTCCCCCAAAGTCAAGTGGGAACTTCACTTCTTGTTTAGAGATTCTCAGGGAGCAGAGAGAGCATTGCAGAGTCTACTGGACTCATGGTCAAGAGACCAGGCGCTCCTCAAGTGCCTCCGTTTCCCAGTGCTGTAACCCTGACCAAAAAAAAAAAAAAAAAGCTGACCCTTCATTACCATTTTTCTCATCTGTAAAATAGGTTAATGGCTCACCACTCCTACTTTATAGAAAGGTGTTCAGAGTCATGTGGTGGGACTTCCTGGAGAGTTATTTGGAAACAATAGAGCAATGTACAATTATAGGCTTTATAGCATTAGAATACTTGAGATAGAGGATATGGCTGGAGAAGACGATCATGGCAATACTCACAAGAGACCATCCATCAGATCATACGGTTCTTTGAACTGTCTCCAACCACTGCCCCGAGTTTTTCTAGGGGTTGTCCTCCCTTCTTTTTCAGGTGGCTACCACACTTGCAGGCTATTTATTTTACATTAGACCCTAGAAGCCTGTTGCCTCTGGCAGACTCCATAGACACTATCTCTCCAAAAGGCTTTGAAGAATGATCTATGAAGGATGCTACAAAACATCTCAAGATCAATTGCTGTAATTATCCTCTGAATAATTTTCTGCCATTATTCAGGCTGTACATATTGTACATGAAAGGCTGTGTTCAGCCAAACCAGAAGCTTGCTGGGTCCGAGATTTACAGCTCACTGTGCAAGAAGATTTAGAAGGCAACCCCTAGGAAATCCATCTGGAGATTGTTGAGAGGATAAAGGAAAATATAAGTTCTTTTAATCTTAATATTCTTTATACTCTGCTCATTATGATTAGATATATCTTCTAGTTAAGCCCTGAACAAAAATAGAGCTGGCAATGAAAAGACTATTTATTTTCTTTTCTACTGCTAAGGGAAAATAGCATGCATAAAAATAATAA
Source organism: Theropithecus gelada (assembly GCF_003255815.1). Lineage (NCBI taxonomy): Eukaryota > Metazoa > Chordata > Mammalia > Primates > Cercopithecidae > Theropithecus > Theropithecus gelada. The sequence continues at coordinate 156,875,869 of NC_037668.1, read as the reverse complement.
TAACAACATAAATGCTCCAATGCTTAGCTATTTAGAGAGCCATCCAACGTCTCTCATTTACTAACTTTAGAAAGAACAGAAAAGTATTCCTCTCTAGACTAAAGAATGGAAAAACACTGCATGACTTGTCACTTCCTATACTTTGTAGTCACTCAAATACTTCTTTTCTTTTAAATATATAAGAGAAAGAAAATCATTGAGTTATGTATATCTGACTCCCTCAAGCTCTCAGGGGGAAAAGTTGCCTGAAACAGGGAGGAACACAGGGCTGCTGAGAAAGATGGTGAAAACTTCTTTCCTTTTTCTTTTTTTTCTTTTCTTTTTTTTTTTTTTTTGAGACAGAGTTCCACTCTTGTTGCCCAGGCTGGAGTGCAGTGGCGCGATCTCTGCTCACTGCAACCTTGTCTTCCGGGTTCAAGAGATTCTCCTGCCTCAGCCTGCCGAGTAGTTGGGGTTACAGGTGCCCGCCACCATGCCCGGCTAATTTTTTGTATTTTTTTTTAGAGATGGGATTTTGCCACGTTAGGCAGGCTGGTCTCGAACTCAGGTGATTCACCTGCCTTGGTCTCCCAAAATGCTAGGATTACAGGCGTGAGCCACTGCGCCCGGCCATTCTTGTCCCATTATTAAGATTATTACGGAAGCAGGGTTAAAGGGGAGAATAAAATTCAATATATTTGCTGTTGCATTGATCATTAATATAAACCAGCTTTGGTTCAGATGAGACAGTAAACACTCTTTTTCTGACCTATAGTACCTGGGTAATAGGCCATCAGTGGCGGGACAATAATGCATTTTAGCAAATTTCCTATGAGTCATGGCTGATGATTTTTTTTCTCTGAAAGGGCTATAGAAAATCATATCAAGGCAAGAGTTTGAACATAACTAAGGTGCTTTCTGCTATTTTTTGCAACCAGACCCAAGGGGAAAAAAAATCAAACTCCAGGTTGTTTAGGCAATAACAAAAGAATGATAAGTTTCATAATAGGACAATTCATTTTGAAGGTTCCATTAGTGTCCATAGGGGTTATTTAGTTGACAACATTGGTTTAGGCAAGGTTGCTAAAAAATGCCCTGAAATAAAATGGCTGAGATACAGCAGCTGAGGGGCATTGCTCTGCAGGCTGAGATATATGTTTTGGGTCTAAATTCAGCTGGGTGCTCTCTGTCAGTGGAGGAATGAAATGACCTGGCCTGTAGACACAGGTGCAGACTGAAGGCTTCAGTCTGTTTAAGAGGCATAGACGGCCTTCCTTGATTCCTTTTTTGGGGGCTCATGATGGACGGGGTTAAGAGTAACAATGGGAAGGCTGAAAAAGGGAAAGCACAATGAAACGTCCTAGCATTCCTATTCTTCTACAGAAGAACTTCCACCTGGATTGAAACATCTGGACAGCACCTAAATTCTCAATAGACTTACTTTTTCCTCCTTTCTTCCTGAGGGATTTTGGAAGGAAAAAAACAAAAAGGGAAGATTGGTTCATGGTAGAGTCATAAATCTGCTCGTTTGAAGGGATTTTAGGAATCACTGAATCCAACACGGCTAGACAACCAGCTTGGTAGGCCAAATCCTTCCTGTGGGCCCATGGTATCTCCTGGTGAGCACAGGCTTGGCTCACAATAGGAGCTTAAAACATATTTTAATATGACTGGCCTTTCTCATTTTATAAATACAAATATAAATTGAATACCAAATAGGTGAAATGGCTTGCCCAAAGTCACAGGGCTAGATAGTGGCAGGATGAAATTACTTGCAATTAAAGCTCAGATCTCTTGGGTTCTTTGCCAAAAGAAAATAGATCCTTAAAGGACCAAATGTTTAATATTACATCTATTATATCAGAAATATTTGTCATATGGAATTTTCTTTTCTTTCTGATTTGTTGTATTTGGCCAAATCCTAGTTAGAATTTTTATCATGAAATGTGGAGATTCTTGACTTTAGAAAAAATAAAAAGTTCTGGAAGTACTTGCAGATTTCATCAGTTGGATTGTGTCTGTATGTGTGAGGTGTGTGGTGTGTGTGTGTGTCTGTAGTGTGTGTGAGCACACAAGTGCATGCATGCTTGAGAAATTTCTGGCAGTAACAGGGTGCTTAGTAGACAGACTTCAGATAATTCCATTGCCAGGTAGGATGTCATGCTCTCTTGATACGAAAAGACTTGGGAATTTTGCTCAATCTCTCAAAGGGCCACGGCACTCCAAAGCATTAAATGCATACCAATGCTATCAAAGTGGAAAAAAAGCCCTAAAATCTGAGGATAATTGCACACATCAAGCTAATTACCCAGAAGCACTATTAGCTAATGAGATTAGCCAGAAGCCCTGTCCAGCATTGATTAATCAAAGAATAATGCCAACGCACCTGCAGTACAAAGGCACCTGATCTCTAACAAAAGAAAGATTTTCCCATGTTTGGAAATACTACTGCACACTTATTTTTTACCATCCTCTTGCTTTATAAGAATTTTTTAGATGAATGCTCCAGGGAGGGCTACGATGAACTATAAACCAACATTTCTGTCACTCTGGACAAAAAAAACTCAGACTGTGACTCAATTCCTCCATTAAAAGAATGGAAACACTCATAATCTATGTCCCTCTAGTTCACAAGATTGTAAGAAATCATTGGCAGAGTTATACACAGTCTGAGCTCCAAGCAAAATCTTTAGTGCTTAAAAATAGCAAAGTAGTCAAATGCTCCAATTATGAAATTTGTAGCTGATAATCCCGTTGTCTTTCATTAGGAAAATGCTCACATTAAAGAGAAAAGCCATCAATCTATCAGTTTACAATATATAAACAACCTAAAATAAAATGGCAAATAATTTCATAGGAAAAAACACAAATAACAAATAATCATATAAGAAAATGTCACCTTACTCATAATTTTAAAAATGTAAATCAAAACAACAAAAATTCTTCTCTCATAGCTAAAGAATGTCATTCACTCAGGTATTTACTAGACACCAATATCACTGTAAAGATGCAATGATCTTTTTTTGACAAAAATTACCAAAGAATCACCACATAATTTAAACATTCCTATACTAAATTGCATTTCATTTTTTTCTCTGGATGACTCTTCTTATCCTAGGCCTCATGCAGGGCTTTTTGTGATATGCATTTAAAAAAAAAATCATCAGGGTGACTCTCTTGTGGTGGTGTAGTATTGATGTACCAGCTAAAAGAATTCCAGATGGTAAAAGGCTGGGAAAAAGAGTTTATGTCACCACTTATTGCAAAGCAAATTCAAATGCTTTTGAACTTCAAAGATTCTTTGTAGGGAGAAATTAGCCAAGTTTCCTTCTTGTTGGGTGAGGAATTTTATTTTCTACTAGGAAGGGCATGGTAGAAAGGGCTGGTGCAGCTCTAAGCTCTGTGGAGACATCATCAGAGGCAGATGTCTCTTAGAGTCCAAAAAGATGCCACAATGAACACCAGTGTTTCTCTCTTCTTTGGAATATAATTGCCATCTCAGAATAATTTTTCCCCCGAAGCCAACAATTATGAATGTATTCTCAGATTTTCTTATACACTGAATTTTATCCTAGGTAGAAGAATTATGGAAAATGTATTATAAAGCAGTTTCTTAAAGAAATAATTTGTGCATGCTTATATGGTGGTCCTCATTATACTGTTGTACAAGAAAAGGTTTACTTGTATCCCTGTCAGAAGGTAAGATTGTTGAGGGCCACAACCTGGTCCTATTTACTGGTGGGTTTCCAAGAGCATAGCACAGTGCCTGGCACAAAATTACTGCACAAAAAAATGTTGGACATGTGATTAATGTAGTCTAGAAGCTATCACTGAAGGTGTCAAATCCTCTTCCTTTAAGATACAACTTCATTTATGTATATTTCTTAGCAATCTCTAATAATTGATCTCTTCATTCAGCAAATATTCACTGAGTGACAACTCTGAAATAGCCTCTATTCTAAGTTCTGAGAGTACAGCAATGAAGAAACAGAGCAAAAATCACTGTTTTTATGGATCTTATGTTCCAGTAGAGAGACAGATAGATGGAAATAAATGCTATAGAGAACAATAAAGTTGGACTAGAGGAGTATTGACATTGTGTGCATGGGGTTGCAGCATGGAATGAAAATTTACGGGTTTCAGTTAGTCTTCTTTTAAGAAAAACAAGGAAGACTTGGAAATCTAGATGTATAGAAACAAGTCCATACTTTTTTTGAAACAGAGTTTCACTCTTGTTGCCCAGGCTGGAGTGCAATGGGGCAATCTCGGCTCACTGGAGCCTCCGCCTCCTGGGTTCAAGCAATCCTCCTGCCTCAGCCTCCAGAGTAGCTGGGATTACAAGTACCTGCTACCACAGCCAGCTATTTTGTTTGTATTTTTAGTAGATACTAGGTTTTGCCATGTTGGTCAGGTTGGTCTCTAAATCCTGACCTCAGGTGATCTGCCCGCCTCGGCCTCCCAAAGTGCTGGGATTACAGGCATGAGCCACCACACCCAGTCAACAAGTCTATAGGTAAAAAAGGTGGCCAGGTCTAAAGACAGGAGCAGTAGAACAGTAATGTCCTAAAAAAATGTGTGAGCTATCAATCTCCTGTCTCTCCTGCTGTTGTCACTATACTTAGCCACCTCCCTTCAGTCACAGACTTGATTTTACCCATTTGAACTTGCAAATTGCCTCTTTTCTGTGGAATGCTCTTGTTATCTGTTCACATGGCAGCCCCAGCCACGCTCATAACACATCTCCCTCATCACACTGTTCCTCAAGTGGAGAAAACTGTCTCTGCTGCTGGGTAAACTCCCACTGCTAATGTAGCGTGACCTTGGATGTCATTTTTGGCATGTTCCATCCTACCAGGAAATGACATCTGCCTCCCCCTGGGAAGCAGATCATATTAGTTGCACTTTTCCTAGACGTAGAATAAGTCATGAAGTTTAGCTTTGCAATCTGATGGTTGAAGAACGTATACTGAAATCCTAGTCATTTAATGTCATAGTTCATGCTCTTTCCATGGCACTGTACTTCTGCATCAGCAACTTTGAGGGGCAGTGGACGCATAAATCATGCAGAAAGGAAGTGGGGAGAGTAGAATGATCCTAAACACAAACTTGGCTGATGTACATTATGCCAAAGGCTAGGGCTGTGTGAACTTGTTTACTTCATTTCCACTTTCCTATCATAGAGGGCCCAATGACTTTCACAGTCCTAGGAACTTTTTGCTCATTCCCACACATCAGTGGATCCTTACTCTTTCTGATGAGATTAAAAAAAAAAAAAGTACTTGATATCAACTGACTTCATGGCTTTTATTTATACTACAATGCTTTTTTTCTTAGGAAAAACATTTTAGCTAATATATTTTATAATGGGAACGTTTTTAAACTTAAAAAGGTGGACTCTTGCAAGTTGCATGGCTCCTCTGTATGGGGTCTAAGCTGTGAGAAAATCTACCTTCACAATTGTAAAAATAAAACTAAGGTACTTTTTTTTTTTTTTTTTTTTTTGAGACAGAGTCTCACTCTGTCGCCCAGGCTGGAGTGCAGTGGCCGGATCTTGGCTCACTGCAAATTCTGCCTCCCGAGTTCACGCCATTCTTCTGCCTCAGCCTCCTGAGTAGCTGGGACTACAGGTGTCCACCACCATGCCCCGCTAATTTTTTTTGTATTTTGTTTAGTAGAGACGGGGTTTCACTGTGTTAGCCAGGATAGTCTTGATCTCCTGACCTCGTGATCTGCCCACCTCAGCCTCCCAAAGTGCTGGGATTACAGGCGTGAGCCACCGCACTTGGTTGGTACTTTCTATTATTTATTTGATTCCATCCTTCACATCTCTTTAGATATTTCACAGGAAAAAAATTGTCATGCACTTTTTAATCAGTCTCTTAACCCTGTTGTGTGTCTCTAATATCTACATTTACTGTACTTGAAGAAGAGGTTAAAAGATCAGAAATGTGGAAATTAACTTTTTAGAATTTTGTATTTACCTTAAGAACTTAAGGTAAGAACTTAAGGTAAATACAATCAGAACTGGTTAAAAAAAGAAAGTGAAAAACAAAGTCAAACACCAAGAAAAGAACAGATTGTACTGGGACTTTATTGCTGCCTCCGAAAATTTGAAATTATTACTTGGAAATGTCTTCAACAAAGGCAATAAAAACATGTCAGAAATGTAAAACATCAGCCTGCTCCCCATACCTGCTTTTAAAAATTGCTGTTTGATTGACTCCACAGGGAATGGCAGAAGCAAGGCAATGGGCCTTACACAATGAAATACTTAAATATGATTGAGGAAAGGCCAGGGTCTGAGGCTATTGCAGTGAAGAATTTATTCACAGTGTTTTTAAAGGCAGATAAGGAGGTGAGGTTGTAGGGAAGGGGAAAGGAAGGAGAAGAAATTTGTTGGCAAAGGTGGAGTTGGGGGCATACAAGAGCAAAATATGGAGAAAAACATTTTTTAAATAAAATGAAATACCCTCAAGTCAGATTCCTTTATATAAACCTTTGGGGACCCAATAAAAAGCTATGACTAAATGAAAGTGTTACCAAAGCAGACGGAGAATAACATCAGAAAATCAAACGACACATTTAAAAGGGCAAAACATCAATATTACCTAAAGAACTGATCAAATGTGTCATTTTGAAATGTACACCAAAGCAAGAAGATCATGAAATGCATTAAAATGGTGAACTGGGGAATGGAGAGTGAGCGCTTGGTTGACTCCCGCCATGCAGAAAATCAGACGTTATGTGCTAGAATACATGAATATAAAGGGAGGCAGGTTGTTTCTATACACATTGAGAAATTGTCAAAAAAGTATCAAAATGACGGGCCATGCCCAGAGACACATTTGTTCCAGCCAAGGGGACTCCAGCAGGTTTCCTGGACAGACATCCTGATGCTCTGCTTTGTCAAGCATTCTCTGCCTCTGAACTTTGGTATCTCTTTGGAGGAGGATTCACAGGTGGGAAGAACCACAGCTAAACCTCTGAGCTCAGGACTAAGAACATGATGTGGTTTCTAATAGCAGAAGCCGTTTGAAGAGCAGCTTATCTATGAGCTGCTCACCCAGCCTTAGTAGACTTGTCTGTAGCAAAGTCCTAATCATGTTGGCCAGAAGAGCTCGTTCAGAGTGACTAAACACAAGCTCTGTGTGTGGATTAGGACAGTGACTGTGTGTTAAACCATCAAGCCCAGCAACTTATCACTAGGTATATACACATTCTCCAGTGATTTTAAAATATTGCCAGAAATTTCAGATGAGGCTCTGAAAAACTTAGGAAACCCTTTGTTGGGTGCAGGGCTTGTGGAGAAGGGGTATGGCTCTCCTGTTCGACGTTTTGAAAATATGATGTGCCTTCCTCTGCTCAGAGTGTCGTGGATAAGGGTAAGGGCTTTATAATCGATTGACACGGAGTTTAATCCTGGTTTAGTCACTTATGAGCTATGAGACTGTAGGTAATTTACTAAATCCTTCTAAGCCTCAGTTTCCTCATCTCTGAAAGGGAGATAATAATGCTAAGTATCTCATGGGAGTCATTGGAAGGATTAAATAAAATAATGCAGTTAAAGGGCTTAATAAGTGTCTGGCATAGAGTAAACACTCAATAAATTGTTATTAAATTAAATCATAAGCTGTACAACTAAATGGGACCTTTTTATCTCATATAAACCTCTTTATTTAATAAGGAATTAGTAAAAGGAGGCCCAGAAAGCTGAAACGCCTAGTAGCAGCACCACTGCTGTAATGAACCAGAGACTTTTGTGTCTCCTACTTTCCCCATCTTTATATGTTGACCGCCAAACTTACTGTCTGTCTTCAGGCTGTGGCTGGGGGCGCTTTCCGTACTGTTCATTAGCTCTTCCCCTGAGTCTCCTTCTTTTCCAATTAGAGAACTTACTCTTATTTAGTGAGAATCAACTAGTAAACTTTGTGATGTTAATGACTGATATGAGATTAGAATATCCACGTGCATGCCTTCTTGAGGATATTTGTATTTCAGAGTAAACTGCAAAACTCAAGTGGAAAGAATCTCAAGCACTGACTGGGGTGGAGGGACTGGAGACATTTGTATTGCATATGGAAGGTCTTCTCATACCTCCTTCAAATGAGGTCATAGAGCCATTGCACAAGAAACTTCAAGACCATCGTTAACCTCTCTGTGAATGATGCCCTGATAAATGTGCAGTGTGTAGTCCACATGTAGGTCATGTAAACAGGAGACACTGTCTCTCAGATGATTAGCTCTCAAGTTATGAAAGATTGAAACAACTGCCTTCAGTAATACTGAAATTAATTCAAGTCCCTAAGGAAGATCAATAGGATCAAAGGGGAACAATGTGATTACCTTTGATATAAACTAGAAATTTTTTTTTTAAAAGAGTCCTTTAAAATCTAGACCCCCAAAAATCAAATCTTTCTGATTTCTTAATGATAAGAGAGACTTGAAGAAGGGAAAGAGGAGAAAGAGAACAAACATACTTCAGAATTCTTTTCTAAAAGTAAAGAAAGAAAGCATATGGACTGATGTCTGTCAAATTTTAAGCTTCCCTACTTCAGAAATTGGCTGAGACACCAGAGCACTCAGGATTCCACAAGATCATTCTCATACGGTTCCTCTAAGACCTTACATCTGTAACACTGGATGCTCTGGATTCATCCAGATTGAGGAATATGGTCTGAGAAATCAAGACCAGATGCTGAACAACAGGCCAGTATATATTAGACAAGGATGACCTTAAGTTTCCAAGGGAGGTGGACAATGTGCCTCTAGTAATGTAGTGGCCTTGGCCAAAAGGCATCCTGCAGCCATCCATGGTGCTTGCTGTCTCCTTTCCTTCAGATTCCTGTTTCAATCAGCATTTCAGTGAGGCCTTTCCTGATACCATATCCGCAAGAGTAACTCCAGCCCACCCCAACGTAACAATCCCCCTTACACCTCTCCAGCACTGAACACCATCTGACTTATTATAGATCAATTTGCCTGTCCATTAACTGTCACTCTCTGGTAGGTGGAAAGATAGCTCCCCCAAATCTATCCACTTTATATGGAGAAAGTGTTTTTGGAGGTGTGATTAAGCTAAGAACTTTGAGTTGGACAGTTTATTCTGGGTTATCAGGATAGACCCTAAATGCAGTCACATGTATAGGAGAAAGGTAGAGGGAGATTTAACACACATAAAAGAGAAAGTCAGGTAAAGACTGTACAGAGAGATGTGAAGATGTTGGCCTTGAAGATTCGCATGATATGGCCACAAGCTAAGGAATGCCCACAGTCACCAGAAACTAGAAGAGGCAAGGAATGGGTTCTCCCCTAGAACCTCTGGAGGAAGAGAGTGTGACCTGATCAACACCTTGACTTCAGACTTCTTGCCACCAGAACTGTGAGAGAACAGATTGTTGTTTTAAGCCACCAATTTGTTGTAATTTGTTACAGCCACCATGGCATATTAATACACTCTCCTTTAGTGAAATATAATCCCCAAGAGGATAAAGACTTTTCTCTCTTTTGTTATTTATTCTATCCCCAATCCTACAGCTGGGGCCTGATATACACTAAATATTTAGTATTTACATTTGATAAATGAATAAATGGAAGAGAAAGAGTCCATACACCATTTGGATCTAAATTTCTGTTTATTTTCCCCTTTAAAATAAAACTATTGTCAGCAGTTTCAAGTCAACATCTGCCGACATAAGTCAACAACTCACTCATAATATAATTAGGCCTACTAGAAGAACCATGTCAGGTAATACTTTAACGGAAAGGTTTTGCCCAATTAGTAAGTGGCTGAGCTGGATCTAGAAACCAGGACATTCGCTATCAAGCCTAATATTCTGTCCAATCTGGCTCAGCTAGCTTCATCTAGACATCTGTTCTTTTGGAGGAGTTTACAGGACCCAGACAGAACCAAGACTAGTTTCCACAGGTAACACTAAACAGTCTCATTTCTTTACAACCATCTTCATCTATCATATCTCCAACAGATTTCTATCTTAATAGTCAAAGCCAGCTGCTACCACCCAAGGCTGATTCTGCCAATGTAGATTATTATAACGCATGTAGCTAATAGGGCTTATGTTGTCATAATGTGGCAGGACTAGATAAATCTCTGTAATAAAACTAAGAATCTCTTGCATTTATATATTGCTTTTACTTTCTAAGTGCATTCACATCTGTTCTGTCATTTTCTCATTCCAATACCCTTAGGAATGACGGATCCGTCGGAGATAATGCTCCTTTTATTTAGATGGAAAAAACTGGGAGGAGGACTGAAAAGTGCTTTCAATAATCCCTTCTGGCAAGTGGGCATAGTCATTGCCCTTCTTACCCACCAGAACCTTATTAGGATCAAATATGTAAGTTGGTGTCCTTAGAAAAGCATATAAAGGTTTACCCATCTGATGAGGCTCCTTTGATGAACCGGTCCTTGCTTTAGAATAAAAAATGAAATTCTGGCACTCTTACCCCATAAATTATAATTGCCTTTTTTACCTCCCCTTAAACCTAGCACCCTATCCCTCTTTTCTCCTCCCCTTAGCGTGTAAACTTAATGTTTCGACCAAATGAGTCAACCAGAACGGGAATGCTATATAGCAAATGTACGGAAGGTATTCATGTGCTATTGCAGTTAAACTGCCATTAAAAGAAGAACAAAACAATAAAAATCTTGTGTTTATAGGATGATGCCATCATAAACAGAAAAAAATCATTCATCTTTGGTCATCAGCTGTTTTCTCCAGTCTGTCCATGATATGCTCAGAGGAAGAAGACAAATGACAACCACTGAACGGGCCAGGATAACCAAACCCAGATTTGAGGGAGACAGTTTGTCCCACCTGTGCATGACAAAAGCATAGCTTTTGACACATGTTCAGTTTTGTTTGGGGAAATGTGAGGACCATGCCAATGGGAAAATCTTGGTGACCAAATGTGTTTAGAGCAACTATTTCAAAATTATATTTATCACTTCTTTTTTAGCTCTAATGGGAGCACGTTGAATAAAAGGAATACAGAACACTTATACCTTTTTAGAACAAAATAAGGTATCGCTCTTATAAGCCATTTATTCCTAATTACACAATTACTTTATCATGCAGCACTTGCTGGAAAAAAGACTATAAGGCAAAGAATGGGCTGATTTAAGGGTTTATTATTTTAAAAAGTTAACAATCTAGTTTCTTTTCCTTCTGGAACTCAAAAATGTTAAAGCATACTAACTATTTCTCATTTCTGGATAATAAAATAATGATGTAATTAACAATCAAATAGCATAACATCATATGAAATTGTTAAATCTACTTGTGAATAGAAGTAAAAGCCATACCATTTTAAGAAATTTTAAAATGAGATAATTATCATGTAGTTTGAGATTGGAAGTCAAATTCTTCCAACATGCATGCTACTCTTGTTGAGTTCTTTTAAAAAGTTGCTTTGATGGTGGGACCCCTAAGGTTTTGAATGGAGCCAGTTACAGTTGCAGGGGCACTTGCTTCCAGAGCGTTATTTTTACTCCCAGTGACCTGCTCCTCCAGCTATCTTACCCAGGACACAGTGTCTGCTGGCCACATGGTTTCTTCAGCCACTGCTCTGACTACAGACCAGAGAGAGCACCAACTGAGCTGGGGAGGAATGGACTGCACTTCTCCTGCAGAGAGGTCCAGCACCTAGACTGTTGAGTCTCCTAATGGTTTCCTTGTTTCCAGCCGTCTCCTTTTTTTTTTTTTTGAGACGGAGTCTGTCACCCAGGCTAGAGTGCAGTGGCACGATCTCGGCTCACTGCAGCCTCTGCTCCCTGGATTCAAGCAATTCTCCTGCCTCAGCCTCCCTAGTAACTGGGATTATAGGCACCCACCACCTCTGGCTAATTTTTTTTTTTTTTTTTTGTATTTTTAGTAGAGTCAGGGTTTCACCATGTTGGTCAAACTTGTCTTAAACTCCTGACTCCAAATGATTCACCCTCCTTAGCCTCCCAAAGTGCTGGAATTACAGGCATGAGCCACCACACCCAGTCACTGTCTCCTTTCAATCAGTCTACCCCACAGTAGCTAGAGGTCCTTCTGAAATGAGAATTTGATTATCTCTTCCTTACAATCCTTCAAGAATTCACCGTTCCTTTAGGATCACATCCAAATGTCAATGGATAGCATTCAAGGACCTTCTCCATCCTTCCCAAACCTGTCTTTCCAGGTCCCCTCCTGCTATGTGTCACTTAATATCTTGCGCTCAAGCCTCATGGATGGAAAATATGTTTATGTCTCTTTTAAGGGAAGTAAGACAATTTTTCTTTCAACCTCCATAAGTTCTTTGTTGGAACAAACTCCTGTTACAAAAGACAGATGAACATGAGAAAAGTGAGGAAAAAATAAGTTTATTAACATGTATATTTCATATATACATGGCAGACATCCAGGGAATAAGTAGTTCTCAAAGAGGTAGCTTTGAATCCCAGCTTATGCAGCATCTTCAACAAAGAACAGTAAAATTTTAGAGAAGTGACAAGACAAAGGAAAAGGACTAAGTTTCTGGGGACAGCAATTTGTGGGAAGACAAATAAATGGCAGATAAAGGCTGTTAGTAAAGCTTATTAATGTAAATTCCTCTAGTACCATCTCTAGGCCAAGAAGCACACAAAGTGGTCTTCAGTGCTTAACCTTTGTTCTCTCCCCAGTAGGAGGAGGAGCAGGGAACCTTTTGTCTCTGTTTTTTAGGCAAATAGAGGGAGGGTAGAGAGCTTTTCTGCACCTGCCTCTTCCAAATTGCCTTCAGCTCAACAATCCTTCATGTTTTCAGGTGGCATATTCTGGCCTCCCACTGTTTTAGTCTGTTTGTGTCACTATAACAAAATACCTGAGACTGGGTAATTTATAAACCATAGAAATCTATTTCTCACTGTCCTGGAGGCTAGGATGTCCAAGAGCAAGGCGCCAGCAGGTTCAGTTATCTGGGGAGGGCTCTTCTCTGCTTCCAGGATGGTGCCTTGCAGAGGAATCCTGCAGAGGGACTGAGTGCTGTGTGAAGCCTCTTTTATAAAGGCCTAAATCCCATTCACAAGGGAGGAGTCCTCATGACCCAGTCATCTCCCAAAGGCTTACTTTTTAATAACTACTGCATTGGAGATTGTTTCAACCTGACGCTCAGAGGTTCACAAACATTCAGACCATAACACCCACAATCTCTACTCTCTCTGTCTTCTTCCATGATTTATCCTAGTGATGCCCATTCATCCTTTTACTCAATGTCACTCTGGATTCTAAGTCTCAAAAGGGCAAGCATGACATCCTGTGTACTTCACAATATATGCTTAGCTCACTGTGGCCTATGTGAAGTGCTTATCAGAAACTTCTAAACCAATTGTGAAAAGAAAAGAACTAGCATTTCTTCCAATAATATTCTTCCCCTGTTATTCACTTTTTCTGATCTTTCACTTATTTTCCTATTTCTTTGCTTTGTTTCTTTCTTTCTTTCATTTTCAGTTTCTCTCTAACAGGGGAAGCAACAGGATGGGAAAGGACTTGAGGTTGGGGAGCCTGTGGTGAAACCAGTTGCTGTATCTGCCTCTACTGGAGTTTCTTCTTAACACCCCATTGAATTCATCTGCCTCAGGGGCCTGGATTGTGACAGCTGTTTAATAAACCACATCAGCAGTGCACCAGGCTTAAGACAGAATGAAAGTGAGAATCTCATATTCCATTTCAACTCTGGTGATAACCTCTGAATTCCATTATTCACCATTTTAATACAACCTTTATTATTTTCCTAAATGTCCGCCCCCCACCTCTAGTTTCCTTCTTCCCTTTGGTGTAGTCAAATGGCCTTTGGCTCAGCGGTTGGTGGCTTTATACATGCAGCCTCTATTCATATGCATAAGCTTACAGCTGCTCAAATACTTCAGAAATCTGATCAGCCTCCCCTTTCTGCTCCCCCTCCTGAATGCTTTGTGAAATCTTTGCTAGGCAGAGAAAAAGGCCATGTCTCTTAGCTGCTTCTGCCCTGCCTGTCCCCATTCAATTGTGAGGATGCATTGTAGTGGAGTGGTGGTGGTTATCCTTTCAAATTCCTGACATATTCCACCCCACTGAATAGAAGTGAGAGGGGGAGGGATGGAGGAAAAAAGGATGCTGGTGCTCGCCATGATGGAACATCATGGAAAGTCAAGCTTCTAAAGAGGAGCTTGCGTACAACTGCACTATCTTCTAGGCAGTGAGATGCGCATCTTCACATTTCACGATAGAAGGGACGGCAGCTAATTTCAATGCATCATGCAACTCCCAAGAAGTGTCATTTTACCTGGATACTTAAAAGCAACTTCCCTGTCTCTCTCCGGTGGGGCAGACAACATGGAATCTCCCCCAGCAAACAATGTGTGCAGGAGTGACAGGCAACTTGAGGAAACACCTGTTTCACTTGCCTCACCCAAGCCCCAGTTATCTATCACTCAGCAGTTCAAAGCTGAACTGGCCAGGACAAAGCACCAAATTGCTGGCAGAGGCCAGGCTCCAGTCAAGTGCTGGCATCTCATCCAAACAGGTTGAAATTAGGTTTCAAAACTACCTGTGAGAAAGAAAGATGAGGTGGAAAGTCGCTGATGTGAGCAAAAATACTGCAGTAATAGCTGGTTGGGGAAGAGAGCGGTGTGGGGGAACTGAGCTGTGAAAACACTTAAAACATGCTACTCTGGAAGCCTGTGGCTCCCTTGTCTCCTCCAACTCTCTCTTTTATTAACTTAGCTTCTTTTATAAGTACTTTAATAAAACGAACTCTTTTCTACCCTGTGCAAGGAAGATCCATAAACACTCCTACATTGAAAAAAAACAAAAACAAAAATAAAAGTAAAAAACTTACATGTCCTAGGATATCCGGAAGAAAGGAGCGGGTAGGAGACAGAAGAGCAATAAATGGTTACGCTAAGGGATCCTGTTATACAGAGTCATACATAAGCTGGGCACGAGGATGCCTTCTGAAAACCCGGCTGATGCCATGTGAAGGAAGGCATACTTTTTCAAGCCTTGGGAGGAAGATAATCCTTTATGACTCCTCATTTAACTTGTTTATATCTACTGATTTATCATCTAATCCCTGGACTTTGCCTGGGGTCACAAGAGTCCTCTTTTACTCTGTGTGTAGAGTGAGGGCTGAAGGAAGAAAGGGAACCTCATCTACAAGCCCAGGACATGTTCTAAACTGACTGGCCACCTGGAAGCCTTGACACCCCTTGGGAGAGCAAGGAAAGAAGATGTTTCTCTCTGACATCCCACATTGAATCCACATGCAAATCCTGTTGGTTCTACTTTCGAGATACATTCAATCCACTTCTGGCATCTCCTCTGTTATCACCTTGTATATGGTCCAAACTGCCCTCATCTGTCACCTATTACTACAATAACTTCTACCTGGTCTCCTTGCTCCCACCTTTGTCCCCACTTGTTCTGCATAAGACAGCCTAAGGTAGTGGGAGCAGTTCTCCACTCCACGTACTCACATCCTGCATGCACCAGCTCATTTACTGTGCTTCAGTTACTGTGGCTTCTTGGCGCTGTCCCTTGAAAATGGCAGGACTGTACTCACCTCAGTGCATTTGTCCTTAGCCATCCCTGTGCCTAGAACACTCTCCAGATATCTCATTTCCCTTAAGACTGCTCAAATGTCCCCTTCTCAGCAATCAGCAATTTCTTTTCTTTTTTTTTTTTTTTTGAGACGGAGTCTCACTCTGTCACCCAGGCTGGAGTACAGTGGCCGGATCTCAGCTCACTGCAAGCTCTGTCTCCCAGGTTTATGCCATTCTCCTGCCTCAGCCTCCCGAGTAGCTGGGACTACAGGCGCCCGCCACCTCACCCGGCTAGTTTTTTTGTATTTTTAGTAGAGACGGGGTTTCACCGTGTTAGCCAGGATGGTCTCGATCTCCTGACCTCGTGATCCGCCCGTCTCGGCCTCCCAAAGTGCTGGGATTACAGGCTTGAGCCACCGCGCCCGGCCTTTTTTTTTTTTTTTTTGAGACTAAGTCTTGCTCTGTCACCCAAGCTGGAGTGCAGTGGCTCGATCTCGGCTCACTGCAACCTCTGCCTCCCAGATTCAAGAGAGAGATTATCGTGCCTCAGCTTCCCAAGTAGCTAGGATTACAGGCACCCGCCCCCATGCCCAGCTAATTTTTGTATTTTAGTAGAGTCGGGGTTTCACCATGTTGGCCAGGCTGGTCTCAAACTCCTGACCTCAGGTGATCCACCTGTCTCGGTCTCCCAAAGCATTGGGATTACAGCTGTGAGCCACCACACCCAGCCTCCTTGTTTTCTTGATTATCCTGTTTAAACTTGCAATGACCCCCACTGCCTTCACTATCCACATTCCCTCTTTTATGTTTCTCTGTAGCGCTTATCATGGTCCCATACACTATGTTGTACTCATTCTATATCTGCCAACCTGTATGTTCCATGAGGGCAGGATTTTTGTTTCTTTCACACCCGCATCCTCAGTGTCTAAAACACTGCCTGGTATGTAATAGGTCTTCAATAAATATTTGTTGGAAGAGTGAATATTATGCTCATTCTGAGGCCAAAATTCTTTAAAATTGGGGATAAAGGCTGTGTCAGCATTGGAGCTGTTGTGCCAAACCCCTACTAACCTCAGTAGGGAAGGTGCTAGGGTCAAGAGGCCAAAGAAAAGACCCAGGACCAACAAACAAGACATGAGGTTTATTAAGGGACTACATAGAGAGGAAAGATTCCAGTGGTGGTGAGCTGGACAAGAGATTTGCCTTACATACAGAGACAGATCAGTGGCAGCAGCTGGACAAAATATCTGCCTTACTGCCTTACCTACAGTCAACAAAGCCCAGTGGTGGTGGGGCTAGGCAGGAAAACCCCAACCACTTGCAAAGAGCATGCAGTTTATATAACATTTCACTCAATACCCTGCCCTTAACAACTGCCACCTGGCAACCTTCATCCAACCCAAAACTCAAGGCTTCAATCCTCTATACAGCCTATGTTCCACAGGATGGGCTGGGGTGTGTGCGTAGGGATGGGGCTCAGATGTTCCTCATTGACAAGGAACAAATCTCCAAGTTGGCCACACCCAAATTCCCTAGCTTGGAACACGCATTCAGGTGTGTCTGCCATATAGGGTATGCTTAAGTTATGGCTGTCAGATGCATCTACTGTACAAGGGTGCAACTCCCCAGTGGGCTACAGGACACAGCTCCTCCAGGGACATGGGTGTGTAATGGTCAGGGCAGGATAGATCTGGAGAGCAAAGGCAGGAATGCCAGTCAACCGCAGGCCTAGACATTGAAAAACTGGTCTCTAAGTCTGAAAGGAGAATATATATATATATTCATTTATATATATTCACATATATATTTATATATATTCACATATATATTCACACATATATACATATATATTCACATATATTTGTGAATATATATGTATTCATATATATATATATACTATCAACCACAGCCCAGTCATTGATGTTTAGTGAGAGGGCAGCTCTCAGTGGTTGAAAGAACCCCCCTCACCTCCCCGTTAACCACGTGGCCTCATTCTGGAACAAAAGGCATCCAAACATAAAGAAACAGCACTGCCACTCTGCCTTCTCAGCTCTTATCTTTACTGCTCTGTTCTTGTCATCATACTGGTCCTTAGAGTAGGCCACGCCAAGTGCAATGAGGGTAGAATTAGTTGCTACAGGATATCTGTGAAGTTCCTCAGAAGGAGATTTCATTCCCACTGGCTGAAGTGGAAGAGCTCAGGAGTCAAGGACTTTGTATTAATTACCCTGCCCAGGCTTCCTTCCCTTAATGCTCAGGTGGCCAGGTTAAAATGAATCCCATCCTCATTCTTCCATTTAAGCCCAATGATAGTCATCATAGTTCTAGCAAGGAGGGTGCAGTAGGGACATCCACACCCTGGACCTGCCCTGGATTAGGACAATACACTGGCTCCTCTCTGCTATTCTTATAATTGGAATAAAAAGGTAGAATGGTCCAAACTCTCTTTCCATGTCAACACAAGACCTCAGTCTCTGATCCAGCCTGACTTCCAGAAGTCCACAGTAGACACAGGAGTGATATGGAACTGACCTTTCAGGGCAGGGCTTAAAACTAAGAGTTATCTCAAAAACAGCATCCACGGCTAGGTATGGCAACCAAAGAGAAGCTCCAAATGTAAATGGTCTGGAGGTGACAACTGAGTAAAAGAAATCCCATAGTAAGAAGCAGCAAGCAGGTTTCAAAGGGAGTGAAGGCAGAAACCTAGACCCTTGGTTTTAGAGGCCTCTGCATCCCTCTCTTTTGGAGAGTTAGGAGGGTTCAGGACCTGGTAAAGGAACTGAGTCTTAAGACAGGAATAGACAACTCGTGGTTAAGTTCAGGACAGATTCAATGGGAGAGATAGAATTTTCATTACTTTAAAAAATAGGTAAAAGTAAGTGTCTGTAAATCTAACTCAGCCAGAATCTATCTCAATATCCTTGTTTTATTTTTTAAAGGCAAACAGACAAATTTGTTATATTTGGAGCATAACCAACTTGTTTCTTATTCTTAGCTCTGCCTCCCTGCCAGGTCAGACATACTCATGGACACCAAAGCCATGGGTACCAGCCCTGTTTGTGGTGGATGAGTTATGAGTTAGAATGAATGTATTTGGAGACTGAAGCTAATGGAATTTGTAAACTATGCAAATAATTTCTTATCCTTCTTACTTTAAAAATGGACTATTCTGCTACTCTCAGCAGATTTCAGCCTATTCACTGAGTATTTTAGAGTTTACAAAATACTTTCATATACATCATCTCATCTTGTCCCTGTCCCTGCAGGAAGCAATGGTGTGGAAAAAAAAAAAAGAGTTGGGGGGATTACTTCAGATCAGTCTTAAAACATCAAAACGTGACTTAGCTGGTCCTAATCCCACTCTGTCATGGTTTGGTATTTAGCTCAAATAAACACATTCACTGATTTACAAAACTAGGAAATAAAACATTCATCCATATCTTTTTTTTTTTTTTCCTTTTGAGACAGTCTTGCTCGGTCACCCAGGCTGAAGTGCAGTGGTGTGATCTCGGCTCACTGCAGCTTCCACCCCTCAGGTTTAAGCGAAACTCCTGCCTTAGCCTCCTGAATAGCTGGGATTACAGGCACCTGCCACCACACCCAGCTGATGTTTTGTATTTTTTAGTAGAGACAGGGTTTCGCCATGTTGGCCAGGCTGGTCTCTAACTCCTGACCTCAGGTGACCCCACCCTCCTCAGCTTCCCAAAGTGCCGGGATTACAGGCATGAGCCACCACACCTGGCTGATTCGTCCCAGCCTTCTGACCATAGGATAGAACTCTTCTGTTAAATAGCAGATTCCTGGGGGCAGGAGGTGGGAAGAGTGTGTGACAAGCATAGCCTGTTTACTCCTGAAAACTCAACCTGCCTTCTTTTCCCCTCCCTGTGAACTGTTAGTTAATACTAAGCCCATACTCGTATAGTTCTTGTCTTTCCCTTTTATGCATCAGATAGAAGCTAATGAAGGGTTCTTCTGATTGAATTTTGTGCTTATAGTTTCCCAGGTGAGATTATAAGAAAGGAAAAACATGGTAGGTTGAACTAATACAACCTCAGGTGCATGTAGCACAATTTGATGGGATCTTAAAGGCCTTTCAGACTCTCAGTCTCCAATTCCAAGATGATCTCTCTAATTCCTGCCCCCTCCTTCTTTTTTCCCCACACCAAGACTTCCTATAACCCTCCCCACTCACTGCCACACCTAACAGGAGGAAGTGACTCAAATCTCCCCCAGGGCCCCCAGCTTGTAGGCACTGATGTGGCATCTGCTTTCCTAAGGTCCTCTCCTAGTTTATCGGTCAGACACAGGCTTCCCGACAGCTTCAGCCATCACACAATAGCCTCAGCGCTCCACCTTTCCTGCACCAATGACCCTTGTCAAGGTCCTCAGCGCAGAAATCAACTAGGAAGGCTGCCTCTCTGCGAGGTGCAGGCACACATGATGGAATACCAGCATCTGTGCCAGAGCCTGTCTCCCCGGAGTGGGGTTGAGGTCTGCAGGAGTCAGGAATCTGCCTCCCATTTACTGCCATTCTTTCTTGGCTGAAGAGGCTGAGTGCTTCTTGTCCTTCCCATGATTCTCAGAGCCCCTATTATCTCGTCTCTCTGAACTCAAGCATAGTCTATGGGACTGGGTGGAGGAAAGACATTACCTACCACTACTCGATTGCCCGTGTCCCTTAACTCCAACCCCTGGTTCTAAAACAGCTTTCTTCTTACAGGCATCCTCCTTTCTCATCAAATCACTCATAGAAACAGCTGCCTGAGGAGCTGCCAGCCTCACACCCATCAGGGTGACAGCTTGCTGCCAGGCATTCTCAGTGGTTCCAGCAGTGGCTCACACCCTTCAAACTGCAAAGTGTTCTTTCCTCTCTCGGATGATCGACAGGTCTGCTAAGCGCTTGGTTCAGTTAGGTGACTGAAAAAGAGGACTCCAGATAAGCAGAACCCCCTACCCCTATACCTCACCAATGGGACATAAAGCAGTGGACTTCCAGACGTTAGCACCAGATCTCGCTCACCTATGGTTTTCAGAGCTTTTGTTAATAACCTGAGTTACCCTGGCCTCCAGGCTTGTCTCTTTCCCCAAGAATAGACCCAGGGCTATTTAAGGCAGAGAGCTCCATTTCTTCTAATGAGCTGCTCTGAACCAAGACAAGTTCATGATCTCTGAGTCCTCATTTGTGGCCTGCTGTCTTGATAACAGCTCTCTTGACAGTCCTCCATAAGTTCTGGTCCAGGCTCCCCCTTGCAGGATATTTTTTCATCTTCAGAAGGTTCTAAGACTTTAGGAATGAATCATCGCTGGTATGCAAAGTTACATAAGAAAAGTCAGGGACAAACTAGGCAAGTAAGGAATTCTAGTTTTCCCAAAATGGAAATTGTAGAAAAAATATAAAAAACAATCTTATCAAAGTATGTGCTTCCTCTGGCAAAGCATACCTCTCCTATCCACAAGGAGCCTTGGGTGCAGGGGAAGATGAAAGAATGATATTGCTCATTAGAGACCAAGAGGAAACTAGGTGGGTCTACAGGAAGGGCTCCTTCCTAGTGTTCCTTCAGAGAGGGATGCTTTCCTACTCTGTTGTGGCTTATCATGTGATTCATTCTTGCGTAGAAAGCAAATAAGAGAATTGAATGCCATCATTTCTGTGAGGAAGAAAAAAGAAATCAACATATCAACTGTTGTCCTATTTGCATCCCTTCCTTCTGCTTCCTTATAAAATTAGCAGCAAAATGACATTCCTTATTCCTCCATGCAAGTCGTACAACTGACAGCCTTAGAATCCCAAATAAAGCTCCTGTCCTTAAGTCCAATATTGAAGTCACTTAAGAACTCTCTGCCCTTGATTTTGATCCTTTCTCCTGTCAAAGTGAGGGTGATATTAACAAGTGTGCACAGGAGGGGGCTTTGTGCCAATTAACAGTTTCTCATTAGCTTAATTAGGGGACACATGTTTTTAATCACAGCTAAGAAAGTGGAATGATTGAAGAATTGATTCTGAGCTTTTGAAAGCATCCCTGTCAGTGCATGGAATTTAATTCTGCAGATGTGCTTTAAAAGACACAGTGGTAGAAAGAAATAGCTTTAAATGGCATGGCCTCACTGAGCATAATAGAAGAATAGGAATCTGAACCAGATAAACAGTGTTTCCATTTTGGATCTGAGACAGTCTTTTTCAGGCTATCTGCAGAATCGAGGGTCTTGCCCTCTTTGTTATATTATGTGAGATATCCAAGTGGGACACTTTTCTTTTCCTTTCCACTAACCCTATATCCCTAGGTTCCGAGTAAACAAACCTGATGGTTGTAGAGATGTTCAGATAATGTGGATAGTTTAGATGCAGCTTTGGGGGGTTGCTGATGGTTTTTCTAGCTGAAACAGCTGTTAAATTTGGACTTCATGGATTATTTGAGAAGTCTAAATTTGTGAGACCTGTTTACATCAGGAAATGGTTTGACTTATGGCCTTGCATGCTTGTAACCTGAAGTTGGGTAACTGTCACAGTCCGTATATCACCCAAAGGACCACTCATTCAGATCATGCAAATCTAAAGGTGATTGTTAAGCACTAAAAATTACATTTATTTAAATGTCTATATTGTTTTGGGCTCTACACAATGCAGCAAGGCCATGACCCGTTCCATTTAAAACCTTAGTAGGCTTATGTTTCACTAATTATGAAATTTTAATACAGTATGCACACAGATTTGTTCTTTGTAGAATGCAATTTTTACTGATATGTCCCTTTTGCAATTTATCTTTTATTTTTCTTGATTGCAAAAAGCAATAAACTTTAATTGTAAAGAACTGAAAAATACTGTAAAACACAAAGAAGAAAAAAGTAGTACATCATTCCACCTACTCAGATATAATCACTATTTATATTTTAATGCATAGCATTTTTTACTATGGAAATTTCTTTTCTTTTCTTTTCTTTTTTTTTTTTTTTGAGAGAGAGAGAGGGTATCACCATGTCGCCCAGGCTGGAATTCAGTGGCACCATCATGGCTCACTGCAGCCTCAACCTCCTGGGCTCAGGTGATCCTCCCACCTCAGCCTCATGGGTAGCTGAGACTATAGGCATGCGCCACCACACTTGGCTAATTTTTGTAGAGACAGGGTTTCACCATGTTGCCCAGGCTGGCCTCAATCTCCTGAGCTCAAGAGATCCATCTGCCTTGGCCCCAAAATGCTAAGATTACAGGCATGAGCCAACACTCCCGGCCACACTATGCATCTTTTTAAATAAAATGGGATTATATTGTATTTCTGGTTTTACAACAGCTGTTTTACTTACTATATCATTATGACCTCCCCAGATCATTAAATATTCTTGTACAACATAATTTTTAATGACTGCATAGTATTCCGGCTCATGAATTTGTCGTATTTATTATAGAACATTACAAATAGTCCAATTTTTGGTATTATAAACAATGATGAAGTGGTCATGCTTGAATATAAATCTTTTCAAGCATCCTTGATCATCTCCTTTGAATCAATTTCTAGAGGTGAAATTGCTGAGTCAAAGATTATGTACATTTTTAAGACATTTAAACATACTGTCAAATTTCTCTCCAGAAGTTATAATCTACCACTTTATATTCCCATAACTAACAATATAGGATAGTGTTCTTTTTTTACTAAAGTCAAAACAATAAGTATAATCTCTAAAAATAAAGTTAAAAAAATTGTGTCATTATTTTTATTTGTAATTTTGACTACCAGTGAAATCAGATATTATCTCTGATTATAAGTTATATTTCTTTTTGTGAATGGTCAAATCATGTATTTCTCTCATTTTACTCCTGGGATATTCACCTTTTATTATTATCATTATTTTTATTTTACCTGGGTTCCAGAAAAGGAAGAATCACCTTTTTGTTGGTCCATTTGTGAGAGTTGTCATATATGAAATATACTAAACCATTGTCACATGCATTTAAAAATATATCTTGTTCCCAGGTTGGTATTGGTACTTGCTTTTTTCACCCCCTCTAGTTATGCATTTTGTTGTTGTTATTATTTATATAAAATATTAATGTTAGGTAGGTTGACTCAATTATTCTTTTTTTTTTTTTTTTTTTTTTTTTTTTTACGGGGTCTCTCTTTTTTCCCCCGGGTGGGGGGGAGTGGCCCCGTCTCCGCCCCCCCCCAGCCCCCCCCCCCCGGTTTCCACCATTCCCCCGC
>NC_037668.1:156782358-156852060 GCF_003255815.1 Theropithecus gelada | reverse complement strand
TTTTTTTTTGAGACGGAGTCTCGCTCTGTCGCCCGGGCTGGAGTGCAGTGGCCCGATCTCAGCTCACTGCAAGCTCCGCCTCCCGGGTTTACGCCATTCTCCTGCCTCAGCCTCCCGAGTAGCTGGGACTACAGGCGCCTGCCACCTCGCCCGGCTAAGTTTTTGTATTTTTAGTAGAGACGGGGTTTCACTGTGTTAGCCAGTATGGTCTCGATCTCCTGACCTCATGATCCGCCCGTCTCGGCCTCCCAAAGTGCTGGGATTACAGGCTTGAGCCACCGCGCCCGGCCGACTCAATTATTCTGTTATGGTTCTTTTTTACTAGAATGTTTCGAAAAAATTCCCCCTTCTGAGATTTTTATATTCGCCATTATTTTCTATTTTCATTTTTTACTTTTAAAAATTCATTCATAATTTAGTTTTATATACTGCATAGGTAGCTATTTTGTTTTTTCTTTGCAAACTGCCAACTGCTCTAATATGTTTATGGAATTATTCAGCATTTCCCTAAACGTGTTCCATGGTACACTACTGCCTCAGGATTCTGAAAAATAAAAAAGTTCTGGCAGATATACATATGTTTGAGAAATGCTTGGTAATCTAGTTCCTCATTAAGATTCATAGAGCATAGTTCCATTTTAAGGTTTCAAGAAGTCCTGCTGTACAGATACCTATTTTATCTTGCTTTACCTAGAATTACGATGTAACCATGTAGTTCTTTTACAAACAGCATCTGTTAACATAAAAAAAAAGACCCTAATATTCTGTAGACTAGCCAGTGAGTATCTAATCTGAAAGATTTAAAAAAAAAAAAAAAAGTTTACCAAAATTATTGTTGGAGTGTCTGAAAAGGCTCAATATGGATATAGTACCCTCTGGCCTACTTGGGTTCTGAATAAATTGAGAAATAAAAATCAGTAAGGCAGATGGGTCAAAATATTACATTTGTTATTGTTAATAGAGGAGTTAGAAAATAGTGGGAGAGCCAAGTAGACTCTGTGAACTGAACCCCTAAATTAAATGTAGCTACTCAGTCCCAGGCAATTTCTCTCTCCAGGGTTGCCTTCTCAGGTAAGACTTACAGACTGGAGACTCAGAGGGAATCTCTGGCTGCCATATTTAGTACTCAAGGGAAAAAAAAAAAAAAGAGTGTGCTGAGTCTAGCAAGCTTGGTTTATTCCAAATGTGCTAGTCAACTAAGTTACTCCCTTCTCCCTTGGTTGAATGAATGAGAGGCCAAGAGTGGTTACAGACAATCTGTCCATAAACAATCCCAGGAATGGGAAAAAGACATTACTGTCTCGCATTGCTCAGGTTTATTTCTCTAAGTCTGTTTGGTTTAATCATTAAGAGTAACGGGTGTGGCTATCTCCCCAGGGGAGAACTGCAATCTATCAGGAGAGCTCTGTGTTTGCCTTCTTAAGGCTCCTTTCCCCAACCTGGTTGCTACTCTTTTGGGTACCCTGAGGGGAGTTGGGAGTTTGCTTCCAGAAGACTCTAAGATGGATCAAAACAGCACATTAATCAAATCAATTTCAAGGCTCTTCTACTGGAGTTGAAAACTCCTTATTCTATTTCCCATCCTAAATACGTCTACTTACATTGTCCAACATACAGTATCAGAGATTCTGCCGTGAGATTAAATACGACATAAAGGATGCTCCAATAGTAAGACAAATAAAAGGCTTCAATAATAAAATACCAACAACATTGAGATGGCCCAAATTTGATTGTAAACTTTCTCCAATTTTCAAATTTCCAAGAAGTTAGATTCCCTTGCAAATGAAAATCCAAAGATCTTAAAGTCTAAAATAATCTTCCATTGATCTTTCTATTCCCATGCCATTGTCATACTGCTCACGTATTAAATTTTATAACATATTTGGATATCAAATAGTGTAAACCTCCTTTACTCGTCTTCAAAAATAACTTAGCTTCTGGGAGGCCAAGGCAGGCGAATCACAAGGTCAGGAGATCGAGACCATCCTGGCTAACGCAGTGAAACCCCATCTCTACTAAAAATACAAAAAATTAGCTGGGCGTGGTGGCAGCCACCTGTAGTCCCAGCTACTCAGGAGGCTGACGCAGGAGAATGACGTGACCCCGGGAGGCGGAGCTTGCAGTGAGCCGAGATCGCCCCACTGTACTCTAGCCTGGGTGAAAGTGCAAGACTCCGTCTAAAAAATAAATAAATACATAAAAATAAAAAAAACCCTACTTATCTTCATTTCTATTGGCTCTTCTAGAATAACATTAGAATTATTTTACCTAGACAAAAAGTACACTTTTGATCAGAACTGTATTCATTTTATAAATTAATTTGGGAAGGATGGACAATATTAGATCTTTTTATCCATAAACATGGATCAGCTCTCAGTGGACAAATGTTCAGCTACCATCGGATGATCTGGTACATCAATACAGACAAATGTGTTTATGACAATATATCATTCCCAGGGCTAGTTTTGTTTGGTTTTAAGGATGGGTTAGGAGGTATAAAAGGAAGGCAGTAGGTAGTGACTGGCAGCTAGCAAAAGTTAAGTTTGCAGCAATGTAGAACCAGGATAGCGATACTTAGGTAAAAAGGCCTTAGCAGCATTAGACAAAAAAATCAAATCACAGAGGTAACTGAATGGTCTGTCCCAATTATAAGGTTTTTTGTTTGTTTGTTTTGCCTTTGTTAACTAAATTTAATCCATTTACATATGAGAAATGAGCTACCTGCGTGAAGGTAGAGCAGTGACATGAATGTTGCATAATCTAGAACCTGACTAAAGCATCAATGTTCAGATTACAGAGAAAGACACGCTACAGGTTATCTGATCTGCTTTGCAGCATTGGTGGCTAGGTCCTCACAAACATCTGAACATCTGTTTGACAGATCTGTCAGATGTTGTGAGTATCTACAATATGGAAAGTTGGACTAGACAGCATCAAATGTGTTTCACTGTCTTTCGATGACACCAAATTAGGTGGCTACACATGGTGGGCTGGGGCCAGCAGTAAGAGCAGGCATGGGTTCTGAGCTATGATATCCTGAGCTCTGATCTCATCATGGCCACATGTTAGTTCTGTAACCTGTTGAAATTTATTCTGCCTTTCTGTGCCTCAGTTCCCTCATCTGTATAACTGTGTGTGTGTGGAGGGGAACACCACCTACTTTATAGGATTGTTTGGACGATTAAATGGGTCAATGAATATAATGTACTTATTTAGAATGCTGTTAGGCATGGAGTATGTGCTCAACAAATATGAGCTGTTATTTTTATTTTTATATTATTCTAGTCTCTCAAAGAGGGGCAAACTTTTTCTGCAGTGCAGTAATTGCTGAAACTTAGGGTAAAATATGTATGTGTTTTTTATTCTTTATTAACTCCTGTTGTATCCTTCCACACTCCCTACAGACAAAGGTGACTTCCCTTCTAGGCACCAGCTGCCTGTGAAGTATGACAGATGTATAGTAAACACCAGGCAGTATCTGGAATAGCTACCCACCTGCTTCCAATTAATCATGCAATGTGGAAATTGGAGAAAACTTTTGTATTTAGTGCAATGTTCCCCTTCACATACTTTGCACTAATCTGGGGTATGATGATTGCTGTCTGACAAGTGTGGACAGTGGAAAAGTCTGTGATGGGTCCATAACTCTTTAGTGGCTCGGTGTTAGCATTCTTCACAAAAATTTATGTCATCTGCTTTGTCAGGAAGTCTGATGTAAAGCTCAGAATTTTGAGAATTGCTAGAAATTCTAAGGGGCCGGGAGAGGATATTATACAGTGTTGCTAAATACTTCATCTGCATCACAGATCTTAACCCTGCCTGCACTTTAGAATTACCTGGGAAGACTGGCCGCTAGCTCAGGCCAGTTAAACCAACTCCCTGTAGGGCAGGGCAGATGCATGACTTTTAAATAATCTCTTATCCCACAGGACATGGCCTTGCTAATATCTTTGACAGTTCTTTTCAGGGCATTTCCCCCCAAATCCTGAATGCTTTCACTCTTCAGGTTAAATTAGAATTATTTAAGACTTTGAGAGCTGGAAAACTCTAAAAGTTCAACATATCTCACCTTCCACCCAGTGAAGTAAGCTGATCTATAGAATTATTGACAGTTGGCCATCGCTAGATGATTGTATGCCTTTGGTGACTGAGAACTCAGTACCTCTCAAACGAGACCATTTCATCCAGACTACTACTGGATGGTGCCAATTATTTAAAAATATGTTCTTATGTTGATACAAAATATGT
The DNA here is from genome assembly GCF_003255815.1 of Theropithecus gelada. NCBI lineage: Eukaryota > Metazoa > Chordata > Mammalia > Primates > Cercopithecidae > Theropithecus > Theropithecus gelada. The sequence goes on along the minus strand of NC_037668.1, from coordinate 156,847,812 downwards.
TCCTTCTGACTAAAATTCAGCTGGTTGAAATTTGCTCTCTAAAAATCTTATCTCTTGCATTGGCAGTCCTACAAACATTTAAAGGGATCTATCATATCCTTCCTGACTCTTTTTTAACTTTAACAAACTGAGATTCTACACCTATTTCCCCATAGGACAAAATTCATAGACAGCTCCTAAATCAGGTTAGCTTTCTTTAGACATACCGTTGTTGGTCAAAATTCTTTTTAAAACACAATATCCCAAATTAAAGAAAGCATTCTAAGTATTATCTCATATATATCTAATATTCACCTGAATGAGTACACCATCCTTTAGATAGATGAAAGACTTAAGATAGGCCTTAAAGGATATCAAAAGTGTATACCAAGAGTCTCATGTCTAGGAAAGAAGCGTGTCCATCCATGAAGGCAGAAAAAAAATGTGACATGCTTACAGAAGGCTGAAAAGACCAACTTAAACATAGATTTTAAAATATATGATTATATTAATTTTCTAACGCTGTCATAATGAAATGCCACGGACTGGATGGCTTAACAACAGTAATTTATTTTCTCAGTTCTGAAGGCTGGAAGTTCAAGATCAAGGTGTGTGCCGGTTAGGTTTCTTCTGAGACGTCTCTCCTTGGCTTACAGAAGGCTGCCTTCTTGCCAGGTCCTCACATGGCCTTTCCCCTGTGCACGTGTACCCCTGTCATCTCTTTGTGTGTCCAAATCTTCTCTTTTTATAAGGACGTAACTCAAATTTAATGGGAGCTCACCCTGACAGCCTCTTTTTAACTTAGTGATCTTTTTAGATGCCCTACTCCAAATGCTGTCACATCCTAAGGTACTGGGGATTAGGGCTTCAACATATGAAATGGGGTGGGGGTGGGACACAATTCAGCCCTAGCGATAGCTATCTACCTAGCTAGCTATCTCCTATCTATCATCTGTCTATATATTTCCTATTTATCTATAATATATCTGTGTATCTTCTTTCTCTCTCTCTCTCCTATCTATCAAACTATCTATCCATCTATCTAATCTACCTATCTCCTATCTATTATCTATTATCTATCTATCTATCTATCTATCTATCTATCTATCTATCTATCTATCTGTCTGTCTGTCTGTCTGTCTGTCTGTCTGTCTATCTATCTATCTATCTATCTATCTATCTATCTATCTATCTATCTATCTATCTATCTATCTATCTATCTATCTATCTATCTATCTATCTATCTATCTATCTATCCATCCATCTGTTCATCTCATATATATGTTCTTGGGGCTTCTTTCTCTATTCTCCTTGCCACAGGTCCCAGGATCTCAATCCAATTTTCTATCCTTTTCAAGGCTTTCAACCCAAGATTGACACAGTAAATTGGGACTCAGTTTCTGAGGCTTCCTCCAAAAAAAAACACAAAAGATTCTTAAGTCTTTGTTTAAAACACTTCTGATTTTGAAATAATTTTAGACCTACAGAAAAGTTAAAAAAAAAAAAAAAGTACAGAAAGCACTCCTTTATTCTCCACTCAGCTTTCCCCAATGTTAACATAACCATAGTGCAATGACTAAAACCAGGAAATCAACATCTATACACTATTAGTAACAACACTACAGATGGTAAAATTTCACCACGTTCTCCACTACTGTGTTTTTTGTATCATCGGAGCTAGTCCAATATCCCACATTGCTTTTAGTTGTCTCCTTCAATCTGAGCCATTTCTTCAGTGAGTCCCTGTCTTCCATAACCTTCATACTTTCAAATAGCACCAGTATTTTGTAGAATGTTTCTCATTTGGGTTTGCTCAATGTTTTTTCATAAAAACCTTAAATAGAAAGAAGTTCATACATTTTTGGTGAGAATACTACAAAAGCGATGTTGTGCCCTTCTCACTGCATCCTATCAGATGGTGCGTGATGTCGATGTGTGTTACTGATGGTGATGGGTCTGCTTAAAGTTGCATTTGCCAGAGATTTAAAATGTAATTTATTTTTCTAATCACCAAGATAGACAGATAAGGGGAAATTCAGACCAACTTGGAGCAGTCAAAAAGATTAAGACATCATATAAGCTACTTATGGTTTTTGCTTCTGGTCTAATAATGTTCCAGATTATTTCTAGATGACAATGGGAAATCCCACTAAACTGTGATTTTTAAGAAAAATTTTTGGGGGTTAGACTCTTCCAATCTGAAATCAAACTTCATCTCTGTAGAGTAATAGATGTTTGATAATAAGACCCCACGTAAGTAGGCAATTTGCTTTCCAAGCCTGGTGATTTGAGGGGTGGACTTTAGCCTTCACTGTAGTCTCCATCAATCCATGACTTCCACACCAAATAAGCACATGCTCTAATTACAAATGCTGTGCTTATTATACCAACACAGTTTCAAGACAAGTTCCATGTGATAAAAGTAAAACTTCAACCAAATTAAATTTAAAGGAGTTTAATTGAGCAATGAACAATTCATGAATCGGGCAGCCTCTTGAGCCAGGGTAGGCTCAGAGACTCCAGTGAACCTATGTGGTGGAAGAAGATTTATGGACAGAAAAAGGAAAGTGATGTACAGAAAATGGAAGTGACGTACAGAAGCAGCTGGATTGGTTACAGCTCGGCATTTGCCTTATTTGAATGCAGTTTGAACAGTTGGCTACCCTTGATTGGCACAAGTCTAAGCTAGGGTCTATTTACACCTCCACTTGTTATAGTTCACGACGTGCAGAGAAACCCTTAGGCTGAACTTAAAATATGTAAGGAGGCAGCTTTAGGCTAAATTTGATTTAACACATGGGACAACTACCTGTTTCTTTCCGACCAATTCATTCTTAGCCCCATTATATCTACATATAAGGGACTACTGCTTTCCCAGTCTCACTGATTTATTTTACGAGACTTATCTCAGATGGAACAGACATTTGAAATTTATATATATATATATATATATATATATATATATATATATATATATATGTATATACACACACATACACACACAAATCCTATGGCATTTCCTTTCTGTATTTTTTTGTATATTTTTCCTGTTCTAGGGTTGTGGGAACCTTACATCAGGGAAATTAGCAAATTTCCTTAGGCAACCTACAAAGAAAAAGATCTTAAAACCACTCTCCAAATTTTGTTGTGTGGAGCCAGAAATTCTTTTGTGAAACCAGCTACCACATATTCTATCATTCTTCATTTCTGAATCTCAAGTTCAGAGCATTGGAAAAGCATGGACCCTAAGATCTACATCTCTAGATAGGAAGGTTGAGTCTTTAGTGGGCTCTGTCTAATATCTGGCAGGACACCTTATTTTGAGGTGCAACCCTTCCTTCAGACAAAGGAATGGAAATGTTAGTCTCTTTGCTGTCAACCAGTGCTTTGCAAACTCTGTCATTCATTAGAATCCCCCAGTATCTTGTTAAAATGCAGATTCAGATGCAGTAGATCTGGATGGGGCTTGCAATTCTGCATTTCAAACATTCCAGAAGATGCTGATCTGCTGGTTTGTGGACCACATTTTTTTTTGAGATGGAGTCTCCCTCTGTTGCCCAGGCTGGAGTGCAGTGACATGATCTCAGCTCACTGCCATCTCCGCCTCCTGGGTTCAAGTGATTCTCCTGCCTCAGCCTCCTGAGTGGCTGGGATTACAAGTGCACACCACCATGCCCAGCTAATTTTGTGTTTTTAATAGAGACAGAGTTTCATCATGTTGGCCAGGCTGGTCTCAAACTCCTGACCTTAGGTGGTCCACCTGTTTCGGCCTCCCAAAGCGCTGGGATTACAGGTGTGAGCCACTGCACCTACTGGACCACATTTTGAATAGTAAGCTGTAGAGTCTATTGGAGATATCTGGCCAGGTTAGAAGAGAGGCATGAGGACACCATTAGAAATGGAGGCCCTATCCAGCTGTGATGGCAATGTAGGTGGATCATCTAAGGTGGATCATCATCAAAGTAGACAAAATTTCTATTAAAACAATCTTTCTGGAGGTGCTTATTCTCAAGAGAAATTTAGGGAAATAGAACCACTTTAGACTAAGTCACTGCCTCTGAAATTGGATACTTAATGTGGTATACAAGAAATTCCCATCTAAAGGTGGTGTGATGAATTTGGAGGGAAGATTGAAGTTACGGCATATCATTTGAAAAGAATTATGTGCATATTGCTTTGCTCCATAGGGTTCAGGTAGGAAAGGGGTAGAGGTGAAGGCCGGGAATGTTGAGAACAGAACAACTAGTCAGGAATGACAGAGACAGATATAAACTATAAATGAAATGTCTTTTACTATGGGCTAGAGTGTTTTCAGCACTGTCTACATGTTATCTCCAATTATCAAAACAGCCCTATCAAGGAGAAAATATTCTTATTGTCATTTTATAGATGCGTAGTGAGATCGAGAGAGATTAGTATGCCAAGGGTGAAACAGCTAGCAAGTGATGGGGCTGAGATTCAAACTGAGGTCTTCTGACTTTAGAACTCAGTGGCATAACCTCTGCACCATAATAGTACTATGGAGCTGGAATCATAAGAACGGAAACACCAGAACAAAGACATCTGAGCCAAGCTCCAGCAACCCACTTCTCTGATCAAAACTTGAATTTTGCCATCATCTGGTCTATAACACCTGTGAAATCATAAACTCCAATATCTTACTCTCTGGTCATAACTTCCTATATTTCCGTTTATATCGCTTTATTACTTATACTCCTGCTCTTAGATCGCATCAAAACCAACAGTCCCTTAACCCTGACATTTCCCCATCCATCCCACCCTCCTGACTTCAGTCCCTTTGCCACCAAGGCACGCCCCTATTACTGTAACCACTCTGTCAGTGTAACCCTTGCCTTGTGAGCCTGTTCTTCTGCTGCACCCACTCTGCGCAACCTTAGCCCCAGGCAAAAGCGGTCAGAAATAAGGCATGCCACTTTTAAGCCTGGCTTGTAAAATTCTCCAATAAATCCTTATTCACTCCTCCTTTCTGTCTGCCAGCTGGATATCCATGACTGTGGCAATGTGATGAGCAAGATGGCAGAAACTCTTTTGTCTTGATATCCTGAATGACTGTGGACTAGAGCCCCCGCCATGTCACTGTTACTTGGAAGTTATGAAAGAAAGAGAAAGAGAAATAAACATCCATTAAATTACTGAGATTTCAGGTTTATCTATTATAGAAGCTAGATTTACTTAACGAATGGAGAAATTGTTGTCAGAATTGGGGTATGATTGGATGAAAAACCTAAAATATGTGGCACTGACTTGGCAATGTGGGAGAAGGTGTCAAAGAGACTGATCCTGGAGGCAGGGCAAGTGGTCATGTCCTTTCGAAGCCACAAACTATCAAAACATTTGATAAGACATGGAAGTAACATGACATGCATGCTGAGTCAGTGATCCTAAGGAAGATGGTTGAAAGGATCAAAAAGAAATGGTTATAATTGTTTGTCACTGGAAAGTTATTATAAGAAAGAGATAACCTCAGGACACAATTGGCTGATTTTCAACCAGATTGAAAAGAAATAGATGTCAGGAGTTTGGAGCCTCAAAAGTAGGAAAAGCCTACTGCCTGTAGACCCCAAACATTGAGAAGATATATTACTTTTGAGACAGACAAGTATAAATAGGTCCCTGGAGATCCTGTGCCAGCCTGTGCACTGGGGAGAGTGCGTACTAGAGTGGAGCCTCGCAAACTTCATGTTGTTTGCAGGGGGAAGGAGCCTGGCCTCTCCTGCCTTAATCTATGAGGCAGGAAGCTTACTAGCAGGAATCTTGCTTTGCCGAGAGTCCCTCTTTCCCTTTTTTCCCTTTTCACCAAATAAACCCTGCCTTCTCACCCTTCAAAGTGTCTGTGAGCCTAATTTTTCATAGCCATATGACAAGAACCCGGTTTTTACCTGAACTAAGGAGAAAGCCCTACACTTTTAATTGTAATTTGCCATTACTTTTAAATGGCAAAAACTGCAATTACGTTTGCACCAACCTAATAATTAAAAAAGAAACTTAGTGACAAAGGCTTCATAAAATGAGTCAGTCGAACAATGTGACTGATCCTTGCAGGAGAGATGAAATTAAGAAATAATATAAGAAAAGCTTGGGTAGGTGGGTTACCTGAGGTCAGGAGTTGAAGACCAGCCTGGGCAACATGGCAAAGCCCCATCTCTACAAAAAATACAAAAATTAGCCCCAAAGTGGTGGTGTGCACCTGTAGTTCCAGCTACTTGGGAGGCTGAAGCAGGAGAATTGCTCCAGCCCAGGAGGTCAAGGCTGCAGTCAGCCATGTCCACTGCACTCCAGCCCAGGTGACAGAGCAAGACCTATCTCTGAAAAAAATAATGAAATGATATAAGAGAAAACTGTACATTCCTATATATATTTCAAGGGTCTCAAAATAAACTGTTATTAAGAAAGAGAGCATAAGGCAAGAAAGCAAAAAAAAAACAGATTAAGAACTTTGTCTAGAACGTAAGCAGTAAGCTTGGATTGGATTTCAGGCACAAGGAACTGACTGGAAAAAAGTAAATCAGAAGCTTCCTAAAACATTTAGGTTATTCCATTTATTGTTATTTAGGTTATGGTATTGTAATGTATTATAGCAAAGGTATGAGTTTAGACTAGAAAATCTTTGGCTATGTGAAGCTAAAAGCAACTACTGGGTCCTCAAACCTCATCAGCAAAAATCAGGCTGTAACCGAAATGATCGGTCTGCTTTTGGTTCCGTGTTTTTCCTTTCTTCAGACATTTTTTTGCCTATAAAGCCCACCTCACTGCTCAGCTCATTGAAGCACCTTTATATTTTGTAGATGGGATGCTGCCTGATTCATGAAATGCTGACAACAGCCAATTAGATCTTTGAAATTTGATTTGTTAAAATTGTGTTGTTTGATAATGAAAACAGAATTTACTTAATAATGCACTGTGGGAAGAGCATTCCAGGCAAAGCAAAAACGTACATAGGTAACTATTTCCCCTGCTCCTCCGGTAGAGGCTAGTCTGTGCTGCAGCATAGGAATGCCATCTCTGTTCACAAGTGTTTGTTTGATCCCACTGCCCAAAGTAGATCCCACTGCCAACCTCTGTAACCAAAAAACATCAAATATGATTTTCTCTTCCATCCTACAGTGGGTCGGGTGATTATTTTTGTACTGACATACTTTCAGCAAGATCTGGGTTCATACACCAGTTTACCTCTTACCTGCGATGTGATGTGTAGTACTTTAAAATAATTATCTGAGACTTAGTTTTTTCATTTATAAAATGAAGTGTATTACTGAAATTGGGTCTTACAGTGCTCTGCAGAAAGCTAAGATCTAAGTAGCTTAACATGACAAAGGTTTATTTCTATGCACAAATATCCATGTGGGTGTGGATGACTTTTTAGGGCAACTTTCCTCCATTTGGCAGCTTAAAAGTCCAGGCTGATAAATGCTTCATGCTAAATCTCCACCATGTAAAACACATAGACTCCTTGATTAATGAATGGAAAGAGAGTCTAGAAAATCACCTATGGTCTTATTGCCAAAAAATAGCCCATGCTGCTGTTGCTTTTTTTTTTTTTTTGAGACAGGGTCTCACTCTGTTGCCCAGGCTGGAGTACAGTGGCATGATCTTGGCTCACTGCAATATCAACCTCCCAGGTTCAAGCGATTCTCCTACCTCAGCCTCCTCAGTAGCTGGGATTACAGGCGCCTGCCACCAGATCCGGCTAATTTTTGTAGTTTTAGTAGAGATGGGGTTTCACCATGTTGGCCAGGCTGGTCTTGAATTCCTGACCTCGGGTGATCAGCCGCCTCGGCCTCCCAAGGTGCTGGGTTTACAGACATGAACCACCGCACCCAGCCCCCATGCCTCTTCTTTTAGCAGGCTTTTGGCCAGAACTCATCTCTTAGCCTGATCCAACTGTAAGGAGGTCTTCCGTGAGCTAGAAGGGCAGCAGTAACATCTACCTTGCTTGGATAACAGAATTTTTCTCATAGGAATGTTGTAAAATTTATGCAAGTTAAGTAAAAGAAAGTTGCTTTATAAACTCTGGAAAGCTATACCCATACTATAAAACTCTGGTCTCTTGATATCCATCTAGGAATATAGATTTGTGAAATCTTAGAAGATCTTTATTTTGGAGAACTACTTCCAAATGACATCCTCTCTTATTTGTTTTGCTTTTGAAACATAGGCACACTAAACTGTAATTCAATTCAGTAAACGCATATTAAATACCTACTATTCAAGTCACTCTCCCTAATTCAGTGCAATCAGACCAGATTTTTGAGGCTAATTCTAACAACAGAGTGAATAAAGCCAAATAAACCCTTTGAAGGGTGCCTGACTTTTATTGGGCACCAACAAAGCCCAGATGCCATGTTTCTGCAAAGTCCTTCAAATGTTAGGGGAAAAGTAATTTAATGCTTCACACTGTACAAAGCATAACTTCATCTTGCCCCACACATTTTCCCCAAGAATAAGTGGCTATTTAATATCATAGGGGTTTCTAGTAGCTCAGCTCACCATGGGCTGAAATTTTCTCTGCGCTGTTTAATGTTGTGTGTGTGTGTATGTGTCTGTGTGTGTGGGTATGTGCATGTGTGTGTCTTTATGTAGCTCAAACTTTTCTAAAAGGAAGTCAAACTGTCCTCTCTCTGCCTTATCCCCTTTACTCTAATCCATCTGTTATTATTCCCCTGACTTCTCTAAGGAATAAATGTCCCTAATTTAATTTTGTTGAAGTTAATGATATGGTGATAAGAAAAAAGACAGAGGGAGAAAATGGTAGGATGTAGATTGCCATTAGTCTATACATATATAATTGAAGATTTCAAGTGGGGGAAAGTTTGCTGCAGTGTTGTTAGAACTGCTCTTCAGGGTGCAATTGCCAACCAGGTTTCAAAATTGTAGAGTGGGAGAGCAGCCTGACATCAGGGAGGTGGGTAACAGGCTGCTGAGCCTCTTGCCAAGATGTAATAATTATGATGAAAATGCAATAGTCTCATTGCAAGAGGCAGAGGCTATTTAGAGCACCCCCCCCCCACCCCCACCTCGCTGTCTTTACTGATCAAGGCTCATTGTTCTCTCACTTAATGTAACCACAGCTTTCAGCTTTCGAAGTGCTTCTTAACTTATCCTTCTTTGTCATTCTGCTTGAATGTTATCTTTGGAAAATGGAACACAACCCACAGTCATAACATGTGCCCCTTGTGAAGGAGGATGACACTTAAGGCACTGGAACACAGGCTAATAAGTGCTTTCAGGGCTGGGTGTAGGCGGTAGGCTTTATGAAAGTTCTCTAACCCCCCAAGAACTTAGATCAACAAAGACACAGGTCAAAAATCTACCCTGGATGTTCTTTATTTTCCTGGAGAAGTGGATGTACTTTTAAAATCTTTGCTACAAGTTGCTTGTAGCAACTACCCTCAGAAACCACTCTCATCCCAAATATTACTATTTTAAAAAAAACACACATTTATTTTAGGTTTGGGTGTACATGCAAAGGTTTATTACAGAGGTAAACATGTGTCACGGGGGGTTGTTGTACATATTATTTCATCACCCAGGTGTTGAATCCAGTACCCAATAGTCATCATTTCTGCTCTTCTCCATCCTCTACACTACCCTCAAGTAGATCCCAGTGTCTGTAGTTCCCTTCTTTGTGTTCATGAGTTTTCATCATTTCACCCTCACTTGTAAGTGAGAACATGCGGTATTTGATTTTCTGTTCCTGTGTTACTTTGCTAAGGATAATAGCCTCCAGCTCTACCCATGTTCCCTAAAAGACAGGATCTCCTCCCTTTTTTTTTTTGAAACGGAGTCTTGCTCTGTCTGCTCTGTCGCCCAGTGCAGTGGTGCAATCTCGGCTCATTGCAAGCTCTGTCTCCTGGGTTCAGGCCATTCTCCTGCCTCAGCCACCCGAGTAGCTGGGACTACAGACGCCCGCCACCACACCCCGCTAATTTTTTGTATTTTTAGTAGAGACGGGGTTTCACCACATTAGCCAGGATGGTCTCCATCTCCTGACCTCGTGACCCACCCACCTTGGCCTCCTAAAGTTCTGGGATTACAGTCGTGAGCCACCATGCCCGGCCAGGATCTCATTCCTTTATATGGCTGCATGGTATTCCATGGTGTATATGTACCTTTTTCTTTATCCAATCGGTCATTGATGGGCATTTAGGTTGATTCTATGTCTTTGCTATTGTGAGTAGTGCTTTGATGAACATTCTGGGGCATGTGTCTTTATGGTAGAATGGATTTCTATTCCTCTGGGTATATACCCAGTAATGGGATTGGTGGGTTGAATGGTAGCTCTGCTTTTAGCTCTTTGAGGAATTGGCACACTGCTTTCCACAATGGATGAACTAATTTATACTCCCACCACCAGTGTATAAGTGGTCTCTTTTCTCCACAATCTTGCCAGCATCTATTATTTTTTGACTTTTTAATAATAGCCATTCTGACTGATGTCAGGTTTTATCTCATTGTGGTTTTGATTTGCATTTCTCTAATGATCAGTGATATTGAGCTTTTTTCCATGTTTGTTGGCTGTGTGTATGTCTTCTTTTGAAAAATGTTTGTTCATGTCCTTTGCCCACCTTTTAATGGGTTTGTTTGTTTATCTCTTATAAATTTGTTTAAGTTCTTTGTAGACTCTGGATATTAGACCTTTGTCAGATGAAGAGATTGCAAAAATTTTCTCCCATTCTGTAGGTTGTCTGTTTCCTCTGTTGATAGTTTTGTGTGGGTGTGTGTGTGGTGCATTGCAGAAGCTCTTCAGCTTAATTAGATCCCATTTGTCAATTTTTGCTTTTGTTGCAATTGCTTTTGGTGCCTGTGTCATGAAATCTTTGCCAGTTCTTATGTCCAAGATGGTATTGCCTAGGTTGTCTTCCAGGGTTTCTATAGTTTTGGGTTTTCCATTTAAGTCTTTAATCCATCTTGAGTTGACTTTCATATATGGTGTAAGGAAGGGGTTCAACTTCAATCTTCTGTATATGGCTAGCCAGTTATCCTCAGCACCATTTGTTGAATAGGGGGTCCTTTTCCCATTGCTCTTTTTGGCCACTTCTGTCAAAGATCAGATAGTTGTAGGTGCGTGGCCTTATTTCTGGGTTCTGTATTCTGTTCCATTGGTCTATGTGTCTGTTTTTTTACTAGTACCACACTGTTTTGGTTACTGAAGCCCTGTAGTATAGTTTGAAGTAAGGTAATGTGATGCCTCCAGCTTTATTCTTTTTGCTTAGGATTGCCTTGGCTATGCAGGCTCTTTTTTGGTTCCATATGAATTTAAAATCATTTTTCTCTATTTCTGTGAAGAATGTCTTTGGTAGTTTGATAGAAATAGCATTGAATCTGTGAATTGCTTTGGGCAGTATGGTCATTTCAATGATGTTGATTCTTCCTATTCATGAGCATGTGATATTTTTCTGTTTGTTGTGTCTTCTCTGATTTCTTTGAGCAGTGTTTTGTAATTCTCATTGTAAGGATTTCAATGGTTATCTATATTTCTAGATATTTTATTATTTTTGTAGCAATTGTGAATGGGATTGCCTTCCTGATTTGGATCTTGGCTTGACTGTTGGTGTATAGGAATGCTAGTGATTTTTGTACATTAATTTTGTATGCTGAAATTTGCTGAAGTTGTTTATCAGGTGAAGGAGCTTTTGAGCCAAGGCTATGGGGTTTTCTAGATATAGAATCATGTCATCTGCAAACAGGGATAGTATGACTTTCTCTCTTCCTATTTGGATGCCCTTTATTTCTTTTTTTCTTTTTTTTTTTTTTTTGAGATGGAATCTCACCTGTCTCTCAGGCTTGAGTACAGTGGCATGATCTCAGCTCACTGCAACCGCCGCCTCCTGGGTTCTAGTGATTCTCCTGCCTCAGCCTCCCAAGTGGTTGGGATTACAGGTGCACACCACCACATCTGGCTAATTTTTTTGTATTTTTTAGTAAAGACGGGTTTTCACCATGTTGGCCAGGCTAGTCTTGAACTCATGACCTCATGTTATCTGCCCACCTTGGTCTCCCAAAGTACTGGGATTACAGGCATAAGCCACCATGCCCAGCCTCTTTATTTCTTTCTCTTGCCTGATTGCTCTGGTCAGGATTGAATAGGAGGGGTGAGAGAGGGCATCTTTGCCTTGTGCTGGTTTTCAAGTGAAATGTTTCCAGATTTTGCTCATTCAGTATGATGTTGGCTGTGGGTTTGTCATACATGGCTCTTATTATTTTTAGGTATGTTCATTCAATACCTAGTTTATTGAGAGCTTTTAAAGTAAAAGGGCGTTGGATTTTATTGGAAGCCTTTGCTCTTACACTTCAGAGCACTTAGACATTGCAAACAGCTGTCCCATGCAGTGCCTCACTTTTCCATCTCACCATGAAGAAAGGAAACTTCTATGTATCAGATGTCTTCTGCATGCCAGGCCCCATGCTGGGTACTTGATGATATTAGTTTCAAACATATTTAAGGTATTTTATAAGAATACATAAAATGTAAAATAACTCAAATAAAAACTGAGACAAAATGGAAATGAAAAACAAAGGCAGGAACTTAAAATATAGTCAGGAATAAGGCTAAAATGAATATTCTACAAACTTGTGGTAAGCCACAAATTTGGTTTTCAAGTTCCATAGGAGCCAATGCCACAAAAAAGGGGGAAACAATGTAGTAACAATCAATGCAAAAAGGAAAACAAAAGATTACACCATTTACAACATTCATCAGATAAAAGCAAACTAGTGACTTAGGAAAAACATGTCTATTCTCTGGCCAAAAAATGGGCAGGATCTCTCCTGGGTTTTCTCATAAACAAAACCCTGTGTTTCATAAAGAGCAGTATCTTTAACACATCCTTGAACAAAAAACAACTACAAGTAGAATGTTTATTTTTGTTGAAATATGGACTACTACTACACTGTCAGTTATTGGGAGAGCCCAGTGAGGCTCCGAATGCACAAAATTTAAGGAGAAATCCACTGTCATGGTTGTGCACGTGCATCCTGAAATTCTGTGCCCTAGGTACCTCCCTTGTCTCCCACTAGCCCTACCCTGTCATTATGTAACTCATAGCCATATTCAGCAGGAGGAATTCTCTAAGGCTGTGGTTTACAATAGGGATGACTTTTCCTTCCAGGGAACATTTGGCAAAGACTGGAGACTTTGTCATTGCTGGGCAGGCACTACTGGCATTGAGTGGATAGAGGTCAGGGAGACTGTCGAACATCCTACAGTGCACTTGATAGCCACCCACAGCAAAGAATTATCCAGTCCAAAATATCACTAAGGCTAAGTTCAGAAACTCCACTTTCAGCAGAGCCATACTCCTTACCTGTGCTCATGTGGTAACTTGCTGCATAGGATGATTCTGCTTTCTTATCCTCATGGTAAATTAATCATGAGCTCTGCTGTTGTAACTTCCTAAATATCACCCCATCTTGCATTTGGACTACTGCCATGGCCCCAGTGGTAGACACTTTTAATAGCCTACAATAGCATCCCCGCAGCAACAGCATCTTTGCTTAGAAAAGTCATATTTCACCTTGGAATAAAAATAAGAGAGCTCTTGATTTAGACCAACCATGTTGATCTATTCTTCTTTGCCAAGGATTGACTTAAGTATGAGCATTTGCCCTCTTTCTGGCCAGTGATATAAAAGGGAAGCCTGCTGGGGGACTTCTAGAAAAGATTTTGACTTCTGATAAAAGGGACAGATAGAGCTAGTGTTGCTCTCCTTTCCCTTTTTCCTGACTTGAATGTGGACACTCCATGTCTGGAGCTGTGGTAGCCATTTTGATACCACGAGGTAACAAGGAAAAGGAAGGAAAGGTAAGAAGCAAAGAACACTGGAGCAAAAAGAATACACTCTTGCCACAGAGCTTTTCTGAGCTTGCAGTTCCTTTTGTCTGCAATGCTCCCCCTCTCTACCTCCCATGGTTAATTCCTAGTCATTCTTGACATCTCAGCTTAAGCCTCATCTGTGGGAGAGCCACCTTGACCTCCCTGACTCTGTCTGAACCTGTTAGAGGTTCATAGCATCATGTAAGCATCCTTCACAGCATTTGCCAAAGTTGCGATTTCTCATGTGTTTGCGGTATGACTTGATTTTTTTTGTCTTCCTGACTAGACTCCAAGCTACATGACAACTAAAACTATCACAATATCTCTAGTCCCTGATATTTAGATGCTAGATAAGCAATTCTATTTTCTTATTTTTTTCTTTTCCTTTTTTGAACAAAAAAAGCTTAAATTATCTGGAAGTTAGAATGTCTTCAATATTTTAAGCCATCTTCCCAGAAAGTTATTTTGCCTGACAGACTGTTTAATAAATAGTGAATGAGTATGAGTTCAAAATGGTTCTTCCTGGAAAATAACTAGAACCCAGATATTCTGTGTGGCCAATTAAATAGAAATTTTTATGACATAAGAGCACATTGAGCTGGGGCAGGCAGGAGTAACTTCCCTTCCGAAAGCTGAGGGGCCTGCAAGGAGAATACCTAAAAGGAAGTCATTCCACCTGTCATCAGGTGAGCTGAGAGAATGCCACAGGCAGGACCAAGATTCTCAGCAGAAAGTCATTTTGAATGCTTCAATCACCAGGCTAATGGGTGAATGAAGCCCTGAAGACATACAGCATATAACATGGCTAAAAATCCCAGTGCTTAACATGGAGGATTTTGTTTAATCTTCACAAAATGTAACATAATCATATGAGGTAGGTATGCTTATCTCTATTTTACAGAAGAGCAGGCTCTGCTGATAAGACAAAGAGGCAGCTTTGGAACTGAGGCTTGTCTTACTCCTCAGTTAATATTCTTTCCTCTCTACCAGTGGTTCTGAAACTTGACTAACATTGGGATCACTTGGGGAATTTTGGGTTCTATGCTAAAAAATTTGTGTTTAACTTTTTGGGAATTTAAAAAGATCCCTCCACGTGATTCTACTGTGCAGCCAGGGATGAGAACCACTGCACTCCAGCCTGGGCAACATAGCAAAATATCATCTCAGAAAACAAAACAAAAAATACTCAGAGTACTACAATCGTAGTGGGTTGAATAATGGCCCCTAAAAATACATGTACAAGTCCTAAGCCCTAGAACTTGTAAATTTGACCTTATTGGAAAAAGAGTCTTTGTAGATATAATTAAGGATCTTGAAATGAAACCACAGTGAATTTAGGACGAGCCCTTACTCCAATGACAAGCATCTTTGTAAAAGAAAAGCCAAGGGAGATTTGAGACGAAGAGATACAGAGGAGAAGGCTGGATGGAGATGGAGGCAGATATTGACATTATGCTGTCATAAACCAAGCAACATCTGGAACCACCAGAAGCTGTAAGAGGCAAGCAAGGATGCTCCCTCATGTTTTCAGAGGAAACATGGACTGTTGACACCTCGATCTCAGACTTCCAGCCTCTAGAACTATGAGACAACAAATTTCTGTTGTTTTAAGCCACCGTGTTTGTGGCAATTAGCTACAGAAAACTTGGGAGATTAATACAAAGCTCCACCTCCAGAACTTCTGAGTCAGTTAATCTCGGACAGGACCTAAACATTTGCATGCCTGACAAGTCCCCAGGTAATGCTGATCCTGCTGGTTCAGGGACCATACTTTGAGAACCACTGCTCTGTATCATGCAGTCTTTACCCAGCTGTTCAGCTTTCATAGCCTCTGC
Source organism: Theropithecus gelada (assembly GCF_003255815.1). Classification (NCBI taxonomy): domain Eukaryota; kingdom Metazoa; phylum Chordata; class Mammalia; order Primates; family Cercopithecidae; genus Theropithecus; species Theropithecus gelada. Next base: position 156,832,164 of record NC_037668.1, on the reverse strand, counting down.
TTGTAACCTTTCTATTCAGGGATGTGAAAAATAACTAAGGAAAAAGAAATCTGTAAGCCTTCTAAATTTCAACTAACATTGTTGCTGATTCACTGTGTTATTGATCTTTATGAAATGGAGGTGATGCTCTCAGAAACTAGTGCGGTTCCTGAAAGTGGACCAGGAGTTCAATATGGAATACTTTTGTTCTTCCTTTACAATATCACAGGAATTATATAAGCAATTGTGTAATGCACAAAACACCAGAAGCCCTTCAGCTTCCTGCTAGCAGACCTATCTATGTGAGTTTCTGCCCGTTTTCTCTGCCTGTCTTTTGATTGGTTGCAGAGAATGAGGTGCCTCTTCGCCTGCTCAGCGTTCTTACCTCCTGCTATGTTGGGCATCCTATTGACTCACCTCTTCAGAGATGTTGCTCCACCAGTATCTAGTATCTAGTGTTCTGTGGCTCTTATCCATTTCCATTAACAGATACTCAAGATTTTAATCTCTTAAAATGAGTCTTTCTTTAGCCCCCGGTCTTTCAGACACCCCCATAATATTTCCTTTCCATCTTGCCTGCAAATTTAGTGTTGAAATACGCTGCATTTTCTTTCTTTATCCTGCTCACTTTTCTACCCCAGTAAGCTGCACAGCACCGTTCTAGGCACTCTTTTTTCATGGCTTTGAGATCTACCTTCCTTTTCCTACTCCTTACATCTGGTTGTTCCTCAGTTGTCTTCTCTGGGCCTTCCTCTACTCATGCAACTCTCTTCCCGATTTATTCATCTACTTACAGGGTTTCGTCTTTGCTGATAACTCTCTGATCTTTATTTGCAGCTTAGATCTTTTTCTCTTGAGCTCTAGTCTCTAGCATCCAAAATGTCTCCATGGACACTTTAAAGGCAACATGTCCATGCCCCAATTCCTCCTCCCTCTTACTATCTCCCAATCTGTTCCTACTCCTGTGTATTGCTCTCTCAGGGTTGCACCTTGTACCTAGTTTCTCCAATGACATAACTTGCAGACAATAACACCAACAAATACTTATGGAGTGCCTCCCACCTGCCAGGCACTGTTCTATGAGCAAGAAATAACCGGTGAACAAAGAAGTTGTGATCCTTGCCTTAGTCTTGGATTCCTGTCTCACCTTCTCCACCTCTTCCCATACCCAGTCAATCATCAAGGCTGGCCAACTCTCCTCTTTGACGTCATCCGAATCCACCTACACTTTCAATCTCAGTCTAACCAACTGCCATCTCTTGCCTGGATGAATGTAAGTGCCTCCTAAATACTAGATATTGGTGAAGCAATATCTCTGAGGAGGCAAGAGTTAATAGGATGTCTAACATAGCTCTCCCTGCCCTGCCTGTCTCTCTTCCCCAATACGTCCTCCACATTGAAGAAACAATGGCCTTTGAAATTGTAACTATGATTATACCACCCTCTTGCTTAAAAGCTGGCGATGTTTCAACATTGCCTTTAGGGAACAGTCCATCATCCTTACGAGGGTTTATCAGGCCCATTGTGATATGGTACCAGCTTGTTATCCAGGCCTCAAATCTTGCTACAACTCCCCCTGCGCCCACCACATTTGTGTTCCAGTCATATTGAAATGCCTTCAGTTCTACAAACATACCACATTCTCTTTCATTTCAGGAAACTTTCAGGTGTGTTTGTCTCTAATTCTTCCCTTCCTGCATTTATCTTCTCCTCACTGCATTCATCACCCATATTTTACCAGTCATCCTGTAGATCTCTGCTCGCAAGTCATTTACTCAGGGAAGCCTTTCTTGATTCTTAAAGTCTGAGTCAGTCCCGTTTCTTGGTACTACTATAGTCCCCTGAGTAGCCTCAATGGTGCAAAAGCTCCTTGCGGACTGCTTGGTAATTACCTGTTTACTCATCTTTATTCCCCATTAGCAGGCATTATGTCATTTTGTTGTTGTTGTTGTTGTTGTTGTTTGAGATGAAGTCTCACTCTGTCGCTAGGCTGGAGTGCAGTGGCATGATCTCGGCTCACTGCAACCTCTGCTCCTGGGTTCAAGCGATTCTTCTGCCTCAGTCTCCTGAGTAGCTGGGACTACAGGCGAGCGCCACCACACCTAGCTAATTTTTGTACTTTTAGTAGAGATGGGGTTTCACCATGTTGGTCAGGATGGTCTCCCTCTCTTGACTTCGTGATCTGCCTGCCTCGGCCTCCCAAAGTGCTGGGATTACAGGCATGAGCCACCGTGCCCGGCTGATGTCTACATTTTATTTCGCACACCTAGCACAGTGGGTGGCACATAGTAAATAATAAATACTTGTTACCTAGATCAGGGTTTCACGGCCTCAACACTACTGACATTCTGGGCTGGATAATCCTTGTTGTGATGGCTGTCCTGTGCACTGTAGGATATTTAGCAGCATCCCTGTGTCCTCTACCCACTAGAAAGCAGTAGCTCCCCGTTTTGCAGTTGTGACAACCAAAAATATCCCTAGACACTACCAAAGGTGTCCTGAGAAGCAAAATAACTCCTGGTAAGAGCATTTGGCCTAGATGGATAAGCTTACTGTTGGCAGATTTTGAGCTTAGAAGTGAGGAGGCAATGGCATAGGCAAAACATGGACACACTGGTCTTATAGACTGGACATAGGCTCTGAGGTGGGATGATACTACAAGACCCAAGTTAGGGGCATACTCAGGAGTAAATAGTCATGTAAGTGAAACATGGCCTAGGGTGTGTGGACACAGCCACAGCAGGAATTGAACACAGAGAGACAGAATAGCATTAATTGTACCTAGCTTTCAACTAGGCACATTGGGCTTGAGTTTAAGCAGCTCCTGTTACCAACTGTATGACATTCGATGAATTATTTAACCCTTGTGAATTTTGGTTCTCGCATGCATAGAATGAAGACAAGAATATTACTGTATAGATTAAGTAAGATAATATATCTATGAAATGTTGGCCCAGAGCACTATACATAATAAATACATGACAAAAGTTTATTGTTATTACTATTATCATTGCTGTGATTCTTGTTATTAATATCAGGAAGTCCAGTAAAGTGGAGAGTTCTGGCATGAGGGTCTGGTGTCTAGAAGTAGGTAACATGAGGAACAATTGGTAAGCAGATGGGAAGTCAGTAAGAGAGAGATGCTGACCTGGGGTCGGGGAACGATTCACTTGTAGGGAGAGGAGAAGCATGGGGCACAGCTTCTGCCATGGTAAAATCCTGGTACCTTTAAGGAGAGTGCAGACACACTGGAAAAATCGTTAAAATTGGATCTTGATGCAAACTGGGGAATCCCAAGTACTCTATATTTACTTTTAAAAATAGGAGCACTTATTCAACCAAAGGAAAATAATCCCAATAGTGAGAGGTGACAATGTGCTTGCAGCCCTCATTCTCAGCGCCTCCTCGGCCTCCTCGTCCACTCTGGCAGCGCTTGAGGAGCCCTTCAGTCCTCCACGGCACCGTGGGAACCCCTCTCCGGGCTGGCTGAGGCCAGAGCCTCCTCCCTCTGCTTGCGGGAAGGTGCGGAGGGAGAGGCGCAGGTGGGAACCGGGGCTGTGCTCGCGGGCCAGTGTGAGTTCAGGGGGGCACGGGGGTGGGCTCCCGGGCCGCACACGGAGCGGCCAGCCGGCGCTGCCGACCCAGGGCAGTGAGGGGCTTGGCACCTGGGCCAGCAGCTGCGGAGGTTGCGCCCGTTCCCCCAGCAGTGCCGGCCCGCCAGGGCATCACTCAAATTCTGGGGGTCCTTAGCTGCCTCCCTGCGGGACAGGGCTCAGGACCTGCAGCCTGCCATGTCTGAGCGGCCCCCTCTGCAGTGGGCTCCCAAGTGGCCTGAGCCTCCCCCACCGGCGCCGCCACTGCTCCCTGGCGCCTGGTCCCATCCACAGCCCAAGAGCTGAGGAGTGCAGGCGCAGCTCAAAACTGGCGGGCAGCTCTGCCTGCAGCCCCAGTGCAGGATCCCCTGGGTGAAACCAGCTGGGCTCCTGAACCAGATGGGGACTTGGAGAACTTTTATATCTAACCTGAGGACTGTCTGTGCACCAATCAGCACTCTGTATCTAGCTAACCTAGTGGAGACTTGGAGGACTAGCACTCTGTGACTCTGTGTCTAGCTCAAGGATTGTAAATGCACCAATCCGCACTCTATGTCTAGCTCAGGGTTTGTAAATACACCAATCAGTACTCTGTGTCTAGCTCAAGGTTTGTAAATACACCTATTGGTACTCTGTGTCTAGCTAACTCTGTATCTAGCTAACTAGCACTCTGTGACTCTGTCTAGCGCAAGGATTGTAAACGCACCAATCAGCACTTTGTCAAAATGGACCAATCAGTTCTCTGTAAAATGGACCAATCAGCTCTCTGTAAAATAGACCAATCAGCAGGATGTGGGTGGGGTCAGATAAGGGAATAAAAGCAGGCTGCCAGAGTCAGCCAGCAGGGGCAACCCGGTCGGGTACCCGTCCAAATTGTGGAAGCTTTGTTTTTTTGCTATTTGCAATAAATCTTGCCGGGCTGGTCCACGCTGGCTTTATGAGCTGTGACGCTCACCGAGAAGGTCTGCAGCTTCACTCCTGAAGCCAAGGAGACCAGGAACCCACTGGGAAGAACGAACAACTCCAGATGTGCTGCCTTTAAGAGCTGTAATGCTCACCACTAAGGTCTCAAGCTTTACTCCTGAAAGGGAGACCACGAACCCACCAGAAGGAAGCAGCTCCAGACACATCTGAACGTCTGAAGGAACAAACTCCGGACACACCATCTTTAAGAACTGTTAACACTCATCGCGAGGGTCCCTGGCTTCACTGAGTTCAGCAAGACCAAGAACCCACCAATTCTGGACACAATAGGAAGCATAACAATGTTTAATAAAATAAATTTTACTAAAACACCAGGGGTTTGGTCTAGGTCCTGCTGCCCACTGCACAGATAGCCAATAACTAAGACAACGATTACAGCCAAGGAAGAAGGCTTTAATTGGATGCTGCAGCCGAGGAGATAGATCAGTCAGAAATCCACCTCCTTGGCTGACTAAAATTAGGGGTTTATATAGCAGGGAAGAAATGTAACTATGTATGGGAAAATAGGAACCACATAGGGTAAGGAAGCAATTATGATGGAGGGGCTTGACCTCTCATTGTGTAGCTGAGATAATTTTGTGGATTTCAGTTCTTTGATACTTTTTGAGAGGCCTGGGGGTTCATTCCAAAGGAAGAAACTCAGTTAAAACAAATGTGAGTTTCAAGATTTAAGACCAGAAGGGTCAATTTCTATGTTTAACCAAGAAAACTAGCCAGGGGACTATTGTGTTGGTTTTAGGAAGAGCATCAGAAAAAATAAAAGTAAATCTAAATAAATACTGAAAAAGTAAATAATAATGTCTTTAGGAGATTAAAATATATATGCATTAAAGTACCTAACAAATACAGCATAAAATTAAGGAGTAATAGGCTCAACTACAGGTTCTCAGCTTCTAGAATTGGTTGGGGTATGGTAAAGGTATTCATTTATATCGTACTCTAATAAGTCAAGTATGCATCTGTTAAACTTAAGAGTAATCCCTAAATGAAGAGTGAAATAATATATTACTAACAGGCTAATAGAAGGATACAATGTAATAATACATGTATTTTTTGTTAATCCAAGAAATGGCTTAAAAAGAAGAAACACACACACACGCACACACACACACACACACACAGAGAAAATAGATTAAATTTTTGATAAAAAATGTTATCAAAATCTATAAAATGCAGCCAAAGTTATCTTCAAGGGAAATTTGTTGCTTTAAATGCACATACTAGAACAGAAAATATTCTAAAAATTAATCTTTTAGGTACTTGAGTAATTTCTCAGGAAGTTAGATAAAACTTTAGTGAATTGAAAGGAGATAGATGGAAATAATAAACAAGAGTAATAAAACAAACATATAATAAAGAAAATAAAACCATATGTTTTTTTGAGAAGACCAATAACATTTGTTTCTCATAAGAATTTATTAAAATTTTTACAAGGTATGCATTATTAATAACAAGACAGAAAAAGGTGATATTACCACTGATCCAATAGATGATATTAGGAACAATTACTTGATATAAATATAGTGTAAATAAGACGAACAAATTTGTGGAAAAATAACAGGAAAGGCAACACAAAAAGACATAAAAAATCTGAAACACTCTATATAAGAAATTGAATCTGTAATTAAAACCTCCCTGTTTAAGAAATATCCAGGTCTAGATGTCTTAACAAGTGAATTCTTCCAAACATTAAAAAATACATTAATTAAACAAAAAATTATTGATTAAGGTAAACATAAAAGAATTCTTAGAGAAAATGCTTCTTCAGCTTAATTTAAAGAAATTGACTTACATGGATTGAAGATGGAACGTGGGATGTTATTCAAAGAAAAAGAAAACACGTGTAAGTGCACATAGCTGGGAAATGGTGGGGGCTGGGAGAAATCACATACAGCAGTCCCCCTTATGTAAAGTTTCATTTTCTGCAGTTCCAGTTTCTGGCAGTTGCACTGTCTGAAAATATTAACTGGAAAATTCCAGAAATAAACAATTTATAAAATTTAAATTGCACACTGTTCTGAATGGTGTGATGAAATCTCACACCTTCCTGCTCTGTCCCACAAATCATTCCTTGGTTCAGCATATTCATGCTGTATATACTACTTGCCCATTTAGTCACTAAGTAGCCCCCTAGGTTATGAGATCAAGAAACAAACAGCATACATACATACATAAGGTGCCATACTATTCTCTGTTTCAGGCATCCACTGGGGGTCTTGGAACGTATTTCCTGAGGATAAGGAGGGACAGCTGTATTTGGGACATAGTGAGAGATGAATCTTACTGAAGGGGAGAAACCAGATTGCAGAACTCCCTGAAATAAATTAGTTAGAAAGTTGGAAGGCTAATGGATAGAAGACTGAAAGCAGTAGAATGAAAACTATTGATCTGGACCAATAAGTAAGAGCAAATCTCTGAGATTCATAATACGAGAAGCAGCCAAATGAACACACTATGTAAGATAAATATTATTGGAAGCTTTATGTGGGAAAGATTTGTGAGCAAGGTGGAGCAAGGAAAGGCACTCAGAGATGGTTGCAGGAATCAAGGTGTGAGGTGGAGAGATCCCGGCCTGGAGTGATATCTCCAGGAACTGCAAAGAAGGTTTGAATCTATGGATTTTTTCAGGGAGTGAGAGACAAAGGAGTAAGTAACCAAGATGACAGAAAGGCAAAAGGGAAGAAGGAGAGTGAGGTAGGAGCCCTGCCCCTGGGAATCAAGGTGGATTTCTATTAAATCTTGATGCAACAGACCAATTGTTCCAAGGTCACCTTGAATATTTTTATTTGATCCGCACAGGGCTGGTGGAGTATCTCTCCCTCTGGACAACCCTCCCTGCTTCTCCTTTTTCTCATCCCATGGCTGCAATCCGAGCTAAAACAAAAAAGACATCTGTAGGGCATTCTGCTAAGTCTGCAGTGACCTTGTTTTGACTGATTCGCCTGACTAGGTTTGGGACAGATTTTCCAAAATGAAGCACAGTTTTGTGTATAATAAATGCATGCACAGATATCTTTATTACTCTGTGGATTGTTTTTTTCTAATCCAATAAATATTACGCAAAGGTCAGGGTCAGAGTGAGATGGATTCTCCTCAGCAGCAGACTGTAAACACTCACACGATGAAACTAGAAAAGGCAAAAGGAGCGCTAATGGTGTTCATCCTTAATATCTGCATTTTTTTCGCTAATGCTCACATTTTATAAAACTGAAGTTCAAGACAACTTTTTCAATTTATGAGCAATAAGGAGCAAATGGAGAAGATCATTCATGAAAATGAGAAAGTTTTCCAATTATCAGTGACATTCATCTTTAAACCCCCAAAAGCATGGTTTTCCAGAAATGTTGCAGTCAATGTGAAAATGTAACTATTGATTTTACTTTTATGGCAACATTGTAGGACAGAACTTTAGAAACTGAGCATCAAAAAAGGTTTTAGAGATTAGTTTTTTCAAGCCATTCATTTTTACAAATGATTCCTAGATGACTTCAGTGACTTGCCCAAGGTCATGCAGGTTGGGATATTTATAAAAGTAATAGTACAGGTATTTCTGATGGCCTCTGAGAGAGAGAGCAAGAGATTTCTAATTCAGTCTCTGGAGATGTTTCTCATTTGTTACTATCAGCCCACAAACATGTGACTCTGCTTTCTAGAATTGCTTTTTAGACCAAAAGAAGACCAAGAAGTTGTTTAAATTATAGTGATTATGTCTGAAAGACTCTCTTTCTCCTCTCCTGCCATTTGAGAAAAAGAGAAAATCTAAATCAGGATAAAGACCAGAAAGAAGTGCAACTGTCATCTTTTTTTTTTTTTTTTCTGTCTCTCTTTTGAAATTTTTTTAAACCGAGTAACACCTCTGGATCTCAGATCCTTCCCCTGTAAAAATGAAGCTGCAGGACTAAGTTGGGGCTAAGGGCTCATCCTCTATCCCAAACTTTGTAATGCCTTTTCTCATTGGTTTCACCAGGAGGATAGAAATGTGCTTTGCATAAAGCAGCCAATTTTCTGTCAACTTAGATGGCTTTTGTTTGCAGAAATGTTGGAGCAGGGCAGTGGTCGAGGCCCGTGATTTTACAGGCAGGGCTTTCTTTTCCACTGTATGTGGATCATGTGTTTTAGCCTACAGTTTTGCAATGCCTGGGTTGTCCTATAAGATTGCCTCAAGTCTCCTCCTCCCCACAGCTAACCAACAGGGTCTCAGGGGCAAACACCCCCACCCCAGGCTGTGAGATAAATCCAGCCTTAGCCTCCAATCTCTTAGTCTGAGTTTGGCTGACCTTTTCCCCACATTATAAATGGGGAGTTGCTTTGTTTCCCAAACCTGAACCCATCTATGTTCAGGTCTCTAAACTGACTCTCTACCCTGTTTCCCTGTGTCAGTATCCTGGTCTAGTAACCAGCAGAATATACATCACACTTAGAACATGCTCTGCTTGTTCTTACCGTTCTCTTACTGATCATGCGCCTCCATCACCTCCCTGCACACCATCTCCATGGAATGGAGTCATTCCCCTGCATATCAGTGACTTGGGGCCCAGCTATTGTTAAGATGTTTTCCAGATGTCCCTCTGGTTTCTCTGGATCACCCAGCACTTCCTAGAATCTTCTCTGCCATGCTGTGTTTTCAAGTCACATACTGTATTTCAACTTCCATCATTCTGGAAGCCCTCATTCTGGCTGCTGGCCTAAACAACTTACTACCTGGGCTGCCCATAATACATTCTCCAGGTACCGTGTTCCTCCTGCCTCATGGTTTCTCCAAAACCAGAGAAGAGTGAAGGATCGCCTTCTTCTGTGTGTTTTCCTTTTTGTTCATACATATTGGGAATTATTTGTGGATAAGACCAGATGTGTTAACTTTTTAATATCTGGTGTTTAACCTAGTGTCTGCCATTTAGTGCATGCTCAATAAATATAAGTCAAATGAATGAAGTAATGTCCTAGCATTCATTATCTTGCCCAACCCACTGCAGTTAACACTTCTATGCCATTTTCTGTCTTAAGAGCTGCATCTCCTTTCTGCTATCACTTCTCTTTTATATCACTCACTCAACAATAACCCAGGCATCTCTAGCAACCAAAGACACTCCAATCAAAGACTAAATTTTTATCTTATTTTCCAAAACTTACTTATTTCTTCAGAAATGGTCAACTAGCCTTGTGGAAACCAATTGAAGTTCATTATCTTTCTAAAGAAAAGCAAAATAAATGCATATGCAAGGCAGAATTAAAACTGAATAAACATATACATCTAAATGAATCATCCTTTTTCGCATTAGACCTGGATAAATGACATTTATGTGGTGTGGGTGTAGTGCAGTTATCTGTCACTGGAGACGTCTAAGGATGGCAATCACTGTGAGTACAAGTTCTCAACAGCACATAGCACAGGAACAGCTGCAGAAATAATAAATACTAAAAACATTGCCTTCTTCACCCCCAAACCCATATTTATCAGAAGTGAAGTAGGTTGAAGGAGAAAAAATAATAATTGCCAATCAGGAGGCACTTTACATACATAATTTTATAATGTAAGTCAGAGCATGTTCCTCCTGACTGCCAATGGCTTTTCTCATCATGCAGAGTAAAGGCACAGACCTGAAGGTGGCCTCAAAGGCCATGCAGAGTCTGCAACGGCTTGCCTCCCTCACCTCATCTTCCATTACTTGCTCCTCCTGCTTGCGCCTCTCCAAACACACTGGTCTCTGCTGATTCTCGAATGTTCTGGTACACGCCTGGCTCAGGGCCTTCCTACTTGCTGTTCCATCAGCCAAAAATTTATTGTATTAGTTTGTTAGAGTTGCCACAACAAAGTACCAAAAGCAGATGCGTAAGATCACAGAAATTTATTGCTTCATGATTCTGGAGGCCAGAAGTCTGAAGTCAAGACATCAGCAGGGGCATCCTTCCTCTGAAGCCTCTAGGAGAAGATCCTTCCTCGCCTCTCCTGGATCCTGGTATTTGCCAGCAATCCTTGGTGTTCCCTGGCTTGTAGTCACATCACTCCAGGCACACTGCAGGCATTCTTTGTGTCTTCACATCATCTACCCTGTGTACCTGTTTCTGTGTCTAAATTTCTACTTTTTATAAGGTCACCAGCATATTCCATTAGGGCCCACCCTAATGACCATATTAAACTCGATGACCTCTGTAAAGACCCTGTTTCCCAACAAGGTTACACTCGGAATTACTGGTCTTCGGAACTTTCACCTATCTCTTCGAAGAGACACAGTTCAACCCAAACCACTCTTCTCCCAAATATCCCTACAACCTACTCTCTCATCTCTTTATTGATCACCTTCTCAGTGAAGCCTTCTCCAGCACCACATCACAATTCCACCTCTCCCTGCACTGTTGTCATTCCCTGCCCCACCCTCACATGGTTTATGTTTCTTCCCTGGTTCTTAAAACCATCTTACCTACTATTTATTCTCCTTAATAATCTTGTTTTTGTTTATCTCCCCTGATAAATTATCAACTCCCCAAAGGCAGTGTTTCTGTCTGCTCGGTTCACTGCCATTTCTCCAGTGCCCAGAACAGTGCCTGATCCAGTGTAGGCAATCAACAGATGTGCAATAAATACATAAACTTTCATCCTCAAGTCAGCCTTGAAGTTATCGAAATGGTTGTCATCCACATTTTATAAGTAAGACAAGTGATGCTGGAAAAGATTAGGTATCTTGCTCAAGATAATATAGCTAATGAGTTTTGGAGCTGGGATTTGAACCAGGTCAAATTGACTCTAAAGTTTGTGGTGTATCCATTATGCTGTGCTGCCCAAGGCAGAAGGAGGGACTTCCTGCAGATGTGTGAGGAATTCTGCAGCTGCTTAAATTATTGCTTTTTTTCCTCTGGATAAAACAGCACTTGAAAAACATCATCAAAATGTAAATCTTCAAGTCTAGGTAAGTGGTCTGGCTCAGCTAGCAATGTCGCTCAGACAACTGCGACATTAGAACACACTGTGTGTGTCTCTAAATATTTTTGTTTTAAATCCAATTAGACAAACTATTCTTTGGCTCAGGTGATGGTTTTATTTCTCTGGGCAGATTAGAAAACCAAGAACCATATGCAGTCTGAGTTCCCAGACAGCTGGGAGTTAGGTGTGTATTGCTGCTTTTAAATTGTAGGCACAAGGGCTTCCAAACCAGAGTGAAACTTGAATGTCAAATGAACAGATGCTGTGGTTATAACCCCCAAACCCTCACTTAACCAGCAAACACATGTACTACATTTCCACAGGCAAAGAAAGTTAAACAATGATCTCACTAAATCAAGCCCCAAACCTGCCAGTGAGGCAAAAGAAGTTGTTTCTATTTGAATTATCCAGATTGCCTGTCAGCATGGATCACATCCACTGGATAATTGCTGATCTTTTCTCTTTGCTCTGCTTGCATGGCCACAGTCTACAAGTCATTGTTCAGTGGAAATCACCCATTGCTGACATGTTTCTGTCATGGCAATGATCCTGAAATAAGCCAGGGACATTAACCAGAGCTGATAGTCATGTGTGGCTGTGTCTGCCGTCATCAAAGGTGGGTCTAATCAATGGTGCAGAGGCACAAAGAGATGGTCAGGCTAGAAACAAAACAGGTTTACAATATATAGTTCCATATCTGGATAATATTAATAAAAAGAAAATTGTAAAACAACAAAAAAATGTACAAGAAAAACCAGAAAACAAGGAAAGTGACCCAAGTCCTAGAATTCAATATTATTATCCAACAAAGTTAAAAAAAAAATGGGATAAAAATGTCCAGTCTTTGGCTATAGAGGTTGGAAGAACTCTGGATCTGAGTGCTCTGGATCTGAGTGCTATAGATTGGCTATGTTGATCAGATTTTTTGGATATTCTTTATGCAGGTCTGGTTAACTTGTCTCACAGTAAATTGCACATGATAAACATCACAACATGGGAAAGCGTTGACTCTCCTGTATTCTAAACTAGAATTCATAGAAAGGAAGTTCCTTGGGCTGTGCTGTACAGACCTTCTAGCCTAGAGAAGTCCCGCGTACCTGGGAATGACTACAGATCTTGTTTTGCTAAGCAGATGGAATCCAGGGAAGGGAAGGCAGGCTGCTGCTGGAGAGACATGGAACATTGTGTTAAGCCCGTGCTGACCTGTCATTGATTCAACTAACAATGGGCCATTGCTTTTCTCCCTGACATACTCCTTTTTAACTCCCCCACCCCCCACCCCCAGGGAATCAGGCCTTGATATTAGTCATATTTCCCAATTCCGTGTGAAATTGGTCAGAGGCCGAAAATGACTCTTAGTATGGTGGGTGTTAAATTTTGGTTTATAGCTCTCACTTTGCACCTCTCTAGCTTGGGTAGGCCTTAGAGATTACTGTACATTTTAGTACAGTTTCATCATTCCCATATATTGCAGTTCCAGGGAATATTGCTTTCTTAAGCCTACAAACTTTTATTACTCTATCCAAAGATGAGGATAAAGTTTCAAAATTTATTGCCCAACCTGCTTCTGTGAAATACATCCACATCCGCAAGCACGCAGCTGAATGCGCCAAATTGCATGGACATGCACGAATCAGTCAATCACCACCTGTGAATATACAAGCAATTGATGTGTTGTGAAGATGCAGATGGTTATGCGTGGATGCATATTACAACCTCCTTTTAACAGAGAAAACACTTTCAAGACAACGAGTGCTGTGTTACAAACAAAACATTTGGACTAGCGTTTCTACTTACAAAGGAGTTTCCTACCATTGCCCTTAACGGATAGAAATGTTTTAAAACTCTTTCAGGCTACTCTTAAGATGTGGAAAGCACTGTTAAGACAAAACCAAATAAAATGTTACAGTTCCAAAACTTATAGCAATTGCTTCTGTTTCTTTGTCATACGGAATGGTTTAGAAAAAAAACATGTTATTCATGAAAATGTTTTGTTTGGAAAACACCTGTTTGGATTTAAAACAGCTATATCTTGTCAACAAAGAGAACTTCCAGTGACTCACTTTGTGGTTGCAAATACTATCCTCAAATGTGGAAAATTTTTAAAGAAAAATGTGAGTTCTACAGGGAATATTAAATAGAGGACTTATTAGATGAAAAACACCATGAAATACTAGCTACTACAAAATCTAATGTTTCAGAAAACAGGAGATATGGAATCACAAAGCGTTTTAAATATTGTTTTAAGTAAATACCTATTGGGCAAGGGCAACAGTTCTGTATCACTCCCCTATTTAGGAAACACTCAATCCTTTACAAAGTACAGGCAGTGAGCCAAGGGGTTGGGACTTACTCCACAGAGCAGGTGACCATGGTGGTGGCTCTTGTGGATTTTTTGCTTTTTTTAACCCCGTGAGAAGTAAGGAATCTGGCTACATCTAAATAGAGGTCTGGCCTGTGCCCTTGGTTTATGGGGAGATAACCTTGAAACCCTTAGAATTTCCCAAGCTTTAAAAAGATATATAAAATGTAAGTATTTGTTTTTCATGGTGGGCCACTGAGACCACACCTAAGAGTTGGTTTAATAAGATGACTCAGGATGAGGCTGGCCACACTTGACAGTCTTTGAGAGAGCGGGTAGGAGGTTGGCAATGCCAGAAAGGCCAACTGTATGATTCGAGGGTGGAAGCTTTTTGTAAGGAAGTATCAGTAGACCCGGAGACTGAGTTCAACCCATGTCATGAGACCTCAATAAACACTATGGATTCAAAGCTTGTGTGAGCTTCACGGGTGAGCAATACTCTGTGTGTATTGTCACACATCAATGCCAAGCAGGCCAGTGCATCCTGAAGATGATGGAGGATTGGTGTTGAGAACTATGTTAGACTCCACCCTATGTGTCTCTTTCTTTGTCTGGTCCTCATGTGTATTCTTTCCCTGTAATATACATGACTGTGAGTATAATAGCTTTTAGTGACTCTTTTTAGTGGATTATTTAGCTTGAGGGTAGTTTGGGACAACTCCTGAACTTGCAGGTGTCAGAAATCTTGGGTAGACTTGTCAGTCTGGAGGACTGGGCCATTCACCTCAAAGTATGGCTCGTTCCCAGGTACCCCTACCTATGTGGATGTCTAGAACCGAGCCAGACTAACAAAACCTATTCATGAAATGTTAATTTGAGGACTGAGGAGGAAGGTCATATCTCAGACTCATAGTGGAGATGACCCCTGCAAGTGAGGTTCCCATGCCCATATGAACCTTGTAGGAGTAGAGCTAGAAAGAAAAAATATAGTAAGCCTTTCATATCCATGGAAATCAGTTCTAGAACTTCCAGTGGACACCCAAATTTGCAGATGCTCAAGTCCCTTATATAAAATGATCTAGTAGGCCAGGCATGGTGGCTCATGCTTGTAATCTCAGCACTTTGGGAGGCCAACGTGGGTGAATCACCAGAGCCCAGGAGTTTGAGACCAGCTTGGGCTACACAGTGAAACCTCATCTCTACAAAAAGATACAGAAATTAGCTAGGCGTGGTGGTGTATGCCTGTGGTCCCAACTACTTGGGAGGCTGAGGTGGGAAAATCGCCTGAGCCTCAGAAGTCAAGGCTGCAGTAAGCAAAGATTGCACCGCTGCACACCAGCCTGGGTAACAGAGCAAGATCCTGTCTCAAGTAAGTAAGTAAGTAATAAAATAAGACAAAAGTAAAATAAAGTGGTATAGTACATACTCTTTACTGTTTGTTTCCTACCCAAGGCCCAGGGAGCATGGAAGGACTAGCCAAACCTTGGTTACATGGGAAAAGGACAAGGAAGGAGACTAGCATAGGAAGACAAAGGAAAAGTCAGAAAGGAAATATAAAGAAGAGACAGAAAGATGTTGCAAGTCACTGCATTGAGTGATTCTTGTATTGCCAAATCCACCATGCAGCTAGAGAGATTTCAGCTAGAGAGATTTTAGCTGAGACATTTCAGCTAGAGAGATTTCATATTTGGACATCCACTCATTACATTATAGAAGTTTTATTTTTAATAATATTTTTACTGAAACATTTCAGAGAATCATATTGATGGAAATACTATTATACTTCTAAGTGTTGAAGGAAGGAGCAGAAATTACACATTTTTTGGCAGATATGGAAATTGAAGTCTACGAAAATTAAATCGCCTGTGGTCATATTCTCCTTTGCAGACAAATATTTTAGAGAATAAAGTCTCAGAAGAAATTCCTCATCACTGACAGTAACAACAACAACAACAATTCCAAGAAGAAACTAGCAAATGGGAAATGAAATGATGTGGAGAAACCAATGAGTAACAACAGTGTTTTTTTAAATTAAAAACTGAAATATATACCTGCTAAAAAAGGAGAAATTAAACAAACACTGTATGATGGAGGGTAATAAAAGAAAATATTTCCCCAAGAAAAAATTTCAGGATTGTATCAAAGGGTTCCTTTGAAATTGATAAAAATGCTTTTCTTCATTTCTTCTCTCTTTCTCGGAAACTTTATCCTTTCATTAGAAGTCAGCCATGTGCAGGAATTATTGATAGCTGCAATATTTCATCTTGTCTTTTTAAATAAGTCACTGCAATGCATGCGCAGCCTGTGAACTGTGCTGAGGTTTCTAAGAAATGTTCTCCATTGCTTGGTGCAGCTGTTCCATGGGTTGACCCCAGTTGCATTAGTGATATTAGGAGAGGTTGAGTTGTTAAAGGATTAGCTTGAGTTGTTAAAGGATTAGCTTGGTTTGCTGGTCACCGATGATGAAGACAAAAGCTGAGGAAATATTTTTAGACAAAATTTTAGCCCATGTACTTTGTTATTTGTTTAGATGGCAACCCATGAGTGAGATAGTATTGTAGTGACTACTGGACAAATGAAGGCTTGAAAGATTTACTGAAAGTCATACTCGTATCAAATGGCAGAGTTGAAACTTAAACATGCTGCCCATATCCACTGTTTGCTAGAACTCTCAAGTCCCTGTATCTGCAATTGAGGAAAGAATAGTATTACACAATCTTGCACTGCCCACTGCCAGCCCTGAGCACAGTAGATACTACTGCCTTTCATTTTATTGTAGAATAAAAGTCTCTTGGTCTATGCCAAGGACATCAGTGTAAAAACTAGATGCATAGGAAAAGTAGGTCATAGAAAGTTAAGCATGTCAAGTGTCCCTGCCCTCCTTGTCATCCTCTGAACCAACCCTCTCCATTCCTCTACTGAAGCCCCTCTCTGCTCTTCTTTTTTCTGTATCTGGATGGCTCTCCTCCTGCCTGGCTTCATTTCCAAATCTTTCCCCTAATGCCCAACTGAAATCCCACCTTTTCCATGAAATTCTTCCTGAATCATTCAATCTTTATCTTTTCCACTTTTCTCTGAACCCCTGTCACATAAAATGTAGCCATTGTGCAGTGGAAATTGCATGAGGCTGGGAATCAGAAGTCTCTGGTTCTAGTCCTTCTGTAACCAACAAGCTCAGCTCCTTAAACAAGTCATGTAACTTCTTGAGGTCTGTTTCTCCCGCTGTAAAATGGGGTGGGGAACATCAGAATAAATGTTCTTTAAGGGCCATAATCAAAATGAATAATATGCAACTTTTTCACATAGTTAGGTACACATGGTTAGATACATGGTTAGAACATTTATGAGGACTACTTCATTTGTAAGTTTTGTTTCTACAGTAAAATTTATAAGCCATATTATAAATTTCCTTTATAACCCCACAAGGCCTAGTTCATTGATAAATTTGGTTATACTGGCAGGGTGCAGTGGCTCACACCTGTAATCCTAGCATTTTGGGAGGCTGAGGCAGGTGGATCACCTGAGGTCAGGAGTTCGAGACCAGCCTAACCAACATGGAGAAACCCTGTCTGTACTAAAAATACAAAACTAGCCAGGCATGGTAGCACACGCCTGTAATCCCAGCTACTCCGGAGGCTGAGGAAGGAGAATCGCTTGAATCCAGGAGGTGAAGTTTACGGTGAGCCGAGATTGCACAATTGCACTCCAGCCTGGGCAACGAGAGAGAAACTCAGCCTCAAAAAAAAAAAAAAAAAGAAAAGAAATTGGTTATTCTTTGATTGATTGAAAAATCACTTTGCGGGCCAGGAGCAGTGGCTCACGCCTGTAATCCCAGCACTTTGGGAGGTTGGGGCAGACGGATCACGAGGTCAAGAGATCAAAACCATCCTGGCCAACGTGATGAAACCCCCGTCTCTACTAAAAATACAAAAATTAGCTGGGCATGGTGGCACGTGTCTGTAGTCCCAGCTACTCGGTAGGCTGAGGCAGGAGAATCGCTTGAACCCGGGAGGCGGAGGTTGCAGTGAGCTGAGATTGTGCCAATGCACTCCAGCCTGGGACAGAGCGAGACTCCATCTCAAAGAAAAAAAAAAAGAAAGAAAAATCACTTTGTTGACATATACAATCAGTCTTTTGAGGGGGTCTCTGGATGTAATTCAAGATGATCATGAACTTGTAAATGTATTTCCTCCTAGGTACAGGCAGTATATGTATTTATAATGATAATAGCTTACACTGACTGAGCACATGCTCACTACCAGTTTCTGGTCAAAGTGCATTTCAGTATTTATTCATTTATTTTCTACAACACTAATCTGAGATATGAGCACTGTTATCTCTCTTTTTATTAATGAGGGAACAGTAACATATAGGATTTGAGTATGTTGCTCAATATTGCAAAACCAATAAGTGTCAGACTCAGAATTTGAACAGACATCTGACTCCAAAACCAGTACTTTCCCTCATTGGTCTACATTTACATTGTGTTGGGCACAAAGGAGCACTGTGCCCACAAGAAGAAGGACATGTGATGTTAGCAAATAGTTTGTTTTTCTAATCTATGGAGGCAGAAAGAGAAGTGAGGTTTAAATAAGTGATTTCCAGGCTACTCTTGAATTTTAGGAATATCTCAGTCTAAGTTGGCAAAGGCAGCATCTCTGTTATTGGATAAATTTGTTTTAACTTCATGCAGACTTTTGTTATCAATTAATCCAGGTGAAAAAAGTAGAAGAAAAAATGGCAGTAGTATGGCCATACTTTTCTATAAAATACATTTACATATATCTGCGTGTGTGTGTGTGTGCGCATTTAGATATATAAAATGGAAAGAAATACAAAATATAAACAGTGGCTACATCTGGGTGGGGTGGGATTATGATGTGGAACATTTTCTCTCGTTATAATTTTCTCTAATTTTCAAATTTTCTAAATGTTATTGCATTTTCAAATAAGCCTCATTTTGAATCATATAAAAACTACAGTCCCATTAAGCCTGAGTTTAGTTTTAGCAACTCACATATGGCAGGTTGTTACTTTGGCTCCTTAAAAGTCATTTCCAATCTCTTCCTGAGTTGAATGTGCTCAGAAAAGTAAATCATCTCCCATGCCTAAATCATGTCTTAATCCTCTTAGAATTGGGGACGTCAGGGCTCTGGGAAGGGTCTTGTAGTTTCTAGAGTTTGAAGAAGCAGACAAGGCAGAGAGTGGGACCATAGCCTGGTTGCATGTACATTTAAAATGCAAGACACATATGTCACCCAGGGCTTCCCTCCCCTGCCTCATGACAGTTTTGCATAAAGGGATATTGAGAATTTAGAAGAAACACTGTTGGCATTTGAAGACCAATTAGTCTCATGGATCTCCACCCCAAGTTGTACAACACAAAGGTCCTCTCACTCAGCAATCTCTTCTCCCTGGGAAGAGAACCTGGGGTCACAGCTTGAATTCAGGGTTCTCCTCTCAGCAAAGGTATCCTTTGCTAATAAGCTCCAATGCCTGAAACTGCAGCTCTCCAGTTAATAATGGTTACTTTAAAATGTCTGTCTGATTCTTTAAGGCTAGCGCAACTGAAAGAGCCATTCATTATAATAAATACACTATCCCTACACAACTGCTATAATGTCTCCTCCAAAAATCATGTTGAAATTTAATTGCCATTGTAACATGTTACAAGGTGGGAACTTTAAGAGGTGATTAGGCCATGAGGGAATTGGTACCATTATAAAGGAGTGAGTTTGTCCCCTTCTTCCTCTCTTGCTCTTCTGCGTTCCATTACGGTCTGACACAGCAAGAAGGCCCTTGCCAAATGCCAGCCTCTTGATCTTGAACTTCCCAGCCTCCACAACTGTGAGGAAAGAGACGTTTGGTGTTTTTTTTTTTTTTTTTTTTCATAAATTACCCAGTCTCGGGTATTCTGCTATAGTGTCACAAAACAGACTAAGACACCAACTTATTCACATTTGTGATTAGAGGATAGGTCAACGGATTTCAGTTATGCTTCACTCATTCATTATTTCATTTCCATATTTAGTAAGCGTTATTATTAATTGTTTACTATGTGTCCTACCCTGAGACAGGCATTGAACACATGACAAAAAAACAATGTATTCAGCCTGATTCATGAGTTGAGAGTCTAATGAAGGCTACCATTAAGTACACAGGCAATTATAGGGCAACAGACAATTAGAGTGCTGGATTTGTGAACCAATTTCTCAGATAGATATCAAAATATTTCAAGGTGTACAAGACTTTGCATGAAAGTACTTGCATAGAAGTACAAATTAGTTTGCTTAAATGAGGGCTGACTACTGTTGAGACCAGTATATTGATCTAAAATGAAGTGCTTTTCTGTTTAAAAGAGGTCAAATGTGTCACCTATCTAAGCTCAGTAAGCTCAGTCATCAGATGCACCTTCTAAATAATAGCAACTTTATTTGCAAAGCATCTTTTATCTTGTTAGTTTATAACACGCTTTATAAACTCAATAAATGACTATAATATATTTTTATAAACACTGGTTAAAACACTGACATTTTAATATATTTCATGTCATAAAGTATATTAGTTTTCTAAAAAAGCCCTCCAACAGTAATTTTGTTAGTACTTACATTAAAAGATGCCACTTGTACTTCATAAAACATATCAACCTGCTGACAGAGGAGAGCATTTTTTTTCTCTTGATAGGAACATAGTTTCCTAACAAACTACTGGGTCTGCTTTATGCTTCTCTCTTCATTTTCCCTGACCTAATTTTATAAAAGTAAAAACTGAAGAGTTGATAAGAACAGAAGATACACACACAATCACCTTTCTGGTTGATAATCCTGCTGTGATCTTAGTGTAATGTTAATGGGCCAAAAATGTGTGTGTTGTTAATTTAGTGACTTGTGAGAAAGCATCTGGAGTTTAATGTAGCAATGCCGACTATGCAAAAAAATGTAATCATAATGCCGGCAAGGCTCAGTGCTCTGGATGAAGCCCAACTTGTTAGTCAGCGCCACGAGGGCGTTTAAACCCAAGTTGGGGACAGGGTAGTTCACAGGAAATGCCACAACATGTTGCCTCAGATCGTTCACCATTTGGTTATAATAGAAAAACAATTTGAGGGAGAGTTTTGCATAAACAGATGAAAAAGAAGCACATTTTGGGAAAAGGGAAGAGAATAAGGAAATGCTTTGTTCTTGCTTTTGTTTTGCTTTGTTTCATGTCACTTTACATGTCCTTCATCTGATAAGTCATTAAGATATATCAATAAGTACTTTTCTATAGAATATATACTCAATTGCCACAATGACATCACATTTAGAGATATCTCTAGACATTTGGTAATATTGAGTCCTCTGTGGAGGAACAATAGTGGATGCTTGTTTCCTGGAAAGCAAGTTGGATGAGGAGAAGACAGAAACAAATACATAAGTGTTTGGAGCTGTGTTTCATTCTCTTCAGAAGGCAAAGAAGCTGGTAGCAAGTGTTTTGATTATTTGCCTATTTAAGCGATGTCTGTGATATTTTGACATCATCATTTTCAGTGCAGATAAGTAATTTGATGTCTAAAATGTGTATATATTAATGTTAGAATTCTCTGGAGCTAATAACTGAGCATTATGAGAATGTATATCATCAAAAGGATTTACTTGGCCTAAATTTTATTGCAGTTATATAGGGAATAACTTCACAAACCACTCTTGTGGGGTGGATTGCATGAAGACAGTGGAATGGGTCCCTTCACATTGGGGTTTATATTCATGTGTGGTCGGGCCCAACATTCTATTCAGCATAGATGTATCATTCCAAGTCCTACTTCTATCTCCAAGTTTATTTAGTGACCTGAGGCAAGTCACTCTTTCCCTTTAAAGGACTTTTTTTTCTGTTTGTAAATGGGGGACAAATAGTATCCACCCTATATGTTTTTTTGCAAGATTACAAATAGCACCAAAGGAAAAAAAAGTATGCAAAGTTATTGTGGAAAGCATAAGGAGGTATGTACATTTAGTAGTTTGTTGTTATACTAAAATAATTTTAGTATGCCAGCTGCGTATCCTAAGAGTTTCTAAGAGGTACAAAAGCTTTATAGAGGAGCTGCTTTCAATGATTTAGACTTTCTGTATGGAAACTAGACATCCCTGGAAGGGACTGGGAGAAGTATATAAATACGTATATGGGCAGAGTTACCAGCAGCCAGAACAGACTTCATGGCAATTCATTCCCTCCCTGTAAACTCCAGGAAGGTATGGGAAGAAAACTGATTTTAATGCGAGTGCCTCCCTTTTAACCTTACTGGACACATGATGACATTATTTCATCATATGTAATAATATGTCTGTGTGCAGGTGATGGTTTCTAGGCTATTTTAAGTATCTCTGCCTACATACATAGTTAGACATCCTTCAATTTGTCAGAATCTTAATGGCAACAAAAATTGACCTCCAGTCACATGTTCATTCTCATGATCCCATACAGACAATATGTAATTGAAATATAGAAGAGATAAAGTGAATAAAAACGAGCCTCAAAGTTTTATCTTTATTCTTCCCTTCTAGTCCCTATCCACTCCTGTTTTCCTCCAATAATGAAAAAGTATAATAGAAGACATCTAAAGTAGAAGAGAGATTGTCAAATGGTTGTTTATCATCTCAGAAGTTATTATAGAAGGAACTCCCAGTTCCCTGTAAAAGAGTCAGCATTTCCTCCTACCTGTTGACATCCTTCCTCAAGCCCTCACTACACAAAGAGGAAGCACCTTCTCTCTAGGAAGAAGTGATGGGTCATGGCAAGTTGACAGATAATTACAGGAGAAACAGAGAGCACAATTACCAGTGTTTGAAATGGTTGATGTAAAGTGAAAAATTGAGACTTAACTGAACGACTTTCACAAAACAAAATGGAATTCCCAAATACTCTGTAGGGGTGTAGCAGAGAGGGCTCTAAACTAACCCCAACCCACTTCTATTTTCTCTTAGGCCACCTGCTAGACTACATTCTCCACTCTCCTTTCAGTGACATGAACTCTTTCTGCAAAGAAGTAGTTAAGAAGGGGAGCATGCTTTCCCCCTATTCTCTGCCCTTCATCAACCAGCTGAACAGAAAAGACTTCAAGGAGATAGAAGAGGACAGGGATGATATAAGGTAGGATATTAAACAGAATTTATATGAGTAAGAATATAGCCTACATTAACAGATAAAAAGAGAAAGACATTGTCTTTCCAAACTGAATGTATAGAGCAATTCCACTGACCAGTGAAATCACTGACTTAAAGCTGTGACCTAATGACCCTCTAGAGTCTACACTAGTAGTCTTCCAGCCATGGTCTCCAAGTGAGCAGCATCAACATTACCTGGTAACATGTTAGAAATGCAATTTCGGGCCTGGTGCAGTGGCTCATGCCAGTTATCCCAGCACATTGGGAGGCCAAGGAGGGAGGACCACGAGGTCAGGAGATGGAGACCATCCTGGCTAATGCAGTGTGAAACCCCATCTCTACTAAAAATACAAAAAAATTAGCTGGGGGTGGTGCCGGGTGCCTGTAGTCCCAGCTACTCTGAAGGCTGAGGCAGGAGAATGTCATGAACCTGGGAGGTGGAGCTTGCAGTGAGCCGAGATCAGCGCCACTGCACTCCAGCCTGGGAAACAGAACGAGACTCCATCTCAAAAAAAAGAAAGAAAGAAAAAAGAAAGAAATTAAATTTCTTGGATCCCACTCCAGACCTACTGAATCAGAAACTCTGAGGGTGGGGTCCAACAATTTTAATAAGCCTGTCTGGTGGTTCTGAGGCATGCTGAAGTTTGAGGACCATCGTTCTAGAGACTTCAGCACCAGGACAGATCTTAAAACACGTTTTCAGAGGTAAACGGCCCAATGCTTCAAACTTTGACATTTTGATATATTCTTCAGGCATATTTGTAAACATTGGAAGAATACACTGAAACAAAGGCATTTCTGACACTTTGCTTCAAGACAGAATCAACTTGGGAAGAAACAAGACTTGCATCAGGTTAATGAGCATCAGGTTTGCTTAGTGCCTTGAATGATCCCAAGCCTGTACATTGCCTGTTTTTGATCATGAGGGCAGGTAGGAGGATTTGTGTGGGGTGAGAAGAGATAGAGTCGTCTCAACATTAAATAAAAAGTAGCTTTTTTGTTGTTGTTCTAGTACATATTTAAAGGAGCTGAGACCCCCCAGAACCTCAAAGCTTGGAAAGTTTTGCATACTTCTCCAGCAGTGTCCTGAGTGCTCAGAAGAAGTAGATGTAGTGCTGTGTTAGATGGTCCTATCAGCAAGTGAGCCTAGGAGGCCACACAGTCAGCCTCTTCTTTAACCAACAGTTACCCTTTTGTTCTCAAGCCAAAAGAACTGTAAGGGACAAATACTATGCCATCCCTGCTTTATCATGGGGCACAGCAGAAGAACCCCACAAAAATGCTTAATCCCAGGGGCAGAGTCTTACCCACTTGGATGGCAGTGAAAAAGGGAAAGCTATACCATTTGCATTCTGCTGTCTGACCCTTCTATGGTACCATGTTGAACCCAGAAGGTCAGGTTCATAAATAATCCCACCTCCAGACTGGCCCCTATCCACATCCTATCAAGGAAGGCAAGACGAGATTTCATGGGTCAGCTAGGGGAGATTTGAAGACCTAACCTGTAGGTCACATCAATCTCAAATGGGTTTCCTTGCCTGCTTTTTGTTTCATGCTCAGCCCAGAGAGATTCACTCTTCTGGGTGAAATGGACTCTCCCTTCCCTTCCCCTGCCATGACCAATACCAGGAGGGTGGTCCTTTATCAAGACAGTATATACTGTCACAAGGGTCCACACACAGCCTAAGAGGATGGGAGGACTAGAACAAGACTGATTTCTGTGACAGCCAGGCCTGAGGCTAAGGTAAGGCAAGCAAAGCCACAATGCACTTTCCTCAGACACAATACTAAAGTGTTGCCCCCCAAAAAATAAATAATCATCATAAATAATATTTTAACGCAACAGTTTTTGAAAAGTGACAATCATGCAAAAAATTCATGATGAGCAAAATACCAAACTTTTCAATAAAGACAGGATCAGTATCACTGAGTTTTCCTCTTGCTTTGGGCTCCAAAGGTTTTACACGGCATTGTTGGTAACAGTCACCGACATCAGTGGAAATAAGTTCAGTTACATATAGAATAGACAGGTGGGTGATTAGTAAAAGCTCATTCTCTGAGGTCAGAATTACTAGTGTAAAAAAAAAGAAGAGAGAGAGAAAAAAAAGACAGAAGAAGAAAGGGAAGGGGAAGAAAATCTACTGAGCACTTATCGTGTGAGGTATTGCATTAAGTACATTACATGTATTCATTCATTTGGTCCTCAAAACACTATGAATAAAATACCATCATCAGCACTTTATCAACAAGGACATATTCACAGAGAGGTTAAATTAGTTGTCCAAGTTCACATAGTAAGTGGCAGAGCTGGGATACAAACCAAGGCTTGAGAGTCCTTGTTTTTAAGCAGTATGAAGACAAGAAATAGAGAAAAGAGCCAGGGAGGAAATGAAAGGGAGAGAAAGCAGTAGAGAGTTCTTTGTATTTGCCAATAGCAAAGGAAACATGAAGAAATGCTGGCTGTTTGATGAAGACCATTTTAGCATCTTTGAACAGGAGACAAAAGCATATTTGAGGCCCTTGCTGTCGTGCTGGCACAAAATATCTACTTAATGTTGGTTGTTTTCACATCCTGACATCTCCCAATTGACAAGGAAATGCTTAGCATGCCATGAAATGAACAGGAGCCAGAGCTGAGCAGACGCGGCTGCCGGGCGATGGCGGGGATTGCCGCCTGTCTGCTTATTCGTCCTGCTCCCTTCAAAACAGGTCTCACTCTGCCTCGCTGTCTCTAAATTGTTTTCCATAGAACTTAGAAATAACACACAGATGTGGGCATGTATTATTTATTCACTTATTTATAGGTTATATCTGTGCGTATTGTGGTTATATCTGTGCGTATTGTGTAAGTATTTAAAACCTGACTTGACCCAGTGCAAAAAGAATGATGTCTCAATTGCAGGAGGGGACACATTGTACAGGTTTAAGTATGATAGATGGGACGACCTCCCTTGCTTAGTAAACTGCAGTGAGAGAAACTGAATAACCCTGAAATTAGAAGGAGGGTGGGAGGGGGAGGGTCATGCTGGTGTAATATTACTGGAACAAGATGCAGAGAAAAGTAATTTACTCTGAAGTGACAGTCTGAAGGCGAAAAATAAACTAACAGGAGGGAGTTTAGGCTCATTAGCAGCCTGGTCTCAATATTTCATTATTAATGATAATAAAAAGAAGAAAGGAGGGAGAAAAGGCATATGAGCGTGTATGCTCCCCCCAGCCTCTCCCTACACACACAGCGAGCTCAGAGGCTCACAATAGCACAGGCTCCTGGACTCCCTCTTAGGGCACAATAAAGGCACCTCCAGGAGAAAGGAAACACCAGGCAGGATGAAGAATGGGTTTGCTCTGGTTCTTGTTGGCTCTTGTCTAAATGCCTGAATTGGTGGGGCCTCTCTGCAAGATTCTGGCTGATTTATTAGAACCTCTGCCTCAGGCAACGAAGCCCCCAATTATTGCTCTGCAGCTCGGCCTGGGTGAGCAACACTGAAAAGGGAGACCACACTGAGTTGCCCCTGGGATTTCTCAGGCAATGCTCCTCTGGGTGGGAGGCAATCACTTTTGCCTGAGATTGTATATTGTCTGCACCTAGGCAGGGAAGGAACAAAGATACTGGGATCAATAGCTATGATCTGGCTATAAAAGAAAACAGGATACATCCCAGAGATTGTGGCTAAAACCTAAAAATAAAATTCTCCAGTAAGCAATCATGTTGAATTCGATTTAATTTAAAATGGAAAAAAAAAAAAAAAAAAGCCATCAGGCTCTACCTGTTGCCCTAATAAAGAAAATAAAAATCATCCTCCATGCCACCAGCTGCCCCTCCTAACAAGTAGTTTTCTGGGAATAAGTAACACATTTTCTTCTTGACAATGATCCTTGTAGCTCAGCCAGTCTGGCCTGGCCCATTTTTTCTGGTTTCTTGGACCATTTCTGAACACATTAATATGGTTGTATTAATGTTAATACTATTGGACAAAACAGTAACTCCCTTCTGCTCCTCTCACCCAATGGCCTTGAGCAATTGAAAACATATTCAAGGTCATTTTTTTCTATGGTTTATATGCTCGCAGTGTATTAACATGACAGAATTATCCAGGTGACTAATAGCTATGTGAAGGTCTACTGCTGTGCTGGGCACTATGCTGGGTTAGGCTGAATACCAAAATGAACCAAATATGTGGTCCTTTTCCTCTTGTTACTGATAGACTACTGAGGCAGGCCAATATGAAGCCGTGCACACACAAATGACCATGTCATGACAAATTGTGTTAAGTATCGTGAAGAAAATGATCCAGGTGCTATAAAGAAGACTGTGGGTTATGAAGGCTGCTTTCCTTAGGGAGGTCCAGTTAGTTGCCTTGGAGGAAGTGGCATTTAAACTGATACCTGAAGGAAGAAGCAGCCAGCCAGAAAAATCAGAGGAGGAAGAGAACTCCAAGCAGGGGTCCACTGGTGTGAAGGTCAGAGTCAGAAAAAAGGCTTATCCATTTTTTGTTCAAAAACGAGAGAGAGGCCAATGTCTCTGGAGCAAGCTGCTAAGGGGAGATCAGTCCCCTGTGTGACGAGAGATTGGGCAGGGAGTGTCATGAAATGTCTTCAAGGTCAGCAAATCAGGTTGGATTTTATTCTGAAGGTAAGAGACAGTTTATTATGGATAATTTAAATCAGAGGGGAGACATGAACAGATTTACATTTTAAAAAGATCTTTCTGGCTGCAGTGTGCAGAATGAATTGAGGGTGGGACAAGCCTGGAAGCAGGGAAACCTACGAGACCTCCTCATTGGGACAGGAGGGAGGTGGGATGGAGATAGAAAGACAGGAGGAGATTCAAGGTAGTTTTCAAAGAAGAAGACGCAGGATGAGGTAAGCGATTATGTGAGGAAGCATTCAGTAGGCCCCCAGATATCTGGCTACACCCCATAAGATAATTGTTAGTATAACAATGGCATTGCAATCAGTGAGTCTAGACCTGGGCACACATTATTCATAAACAGTGGAAACATGTGGATGGATCTGCCTGCGGACAACTGTATGTAGTAGCCCCAGAGGCCAGCCTACCCTACTCCATTTGGTAGCTCAAGATGCCTATGTCCTTCTGGTTGGGATTTTATTTCCTTCCTTCATGTCTGAGTGCTGTTTCTCTCCTCTAAATCCAGAACCTTATGATGTCTCAGATGGGGCAGAGGAGCCTCTGGAGCAGTAGCATCAAGGTATTGTCCTAGGACCAGCTTCCTCAGCATCATCTGGGAACTTGTTGGAAATGTAAATATTTGGATCTCAACCCCAGATCTACTGAATCAGTAACCTTGGAGGTGGACACTCAGCCACCTGCACCTGTGTTTTAAAAGTCCTCCAAGTGATTTGATCCATGTGAATGTTTAAGAACCACTGCTGTGGAGCTACATTGTCCTATAGGGCAGTCACTCAGCACACGTGGTTACTGAGTCCTTGAAGTGTGTCTAGTCTGAATTGGATGCACAACACAAGCGTAACACACACATCAGGTTGCACAGACTTAGTACAAAAAAAATGTAAAAGTTCTCGTTAATCATTTTTATATTGACATGTTGAAATGATAATATTTTTGATATTTGGGGTTAAAATGTATAATTAAAATTATCCATTGTTTCTTTTTACCTTTTTAATGTGGCTACAAGAAAACTTAAAGTTACATATGTACCATGTATTAGGTTGGTGCAAAAGTTATTGTGGTTTTTGCCATTGTGGTCAATGGCAAAAACTGCAATTGTTTTGCACCAACCTAAATACTGTATTGTAATTGGACAGTGCTCTGGAGCATTACTGTCCCAATTCCAATACATGCGGGAATCTGCTAAAGGGCAGATTCTGATTCAGTGGGTCTGGGGTGAGAGCTGAAATTCTGCATTTCTAGCAAGCTCCCAGGTGATACCCCTGCTGCCGACCTGTGGACCACACTTTTGAGTAGCAAGGCACCAATATATGTTGGTAATGTTTCTGAAAGTAGTTCTGGTGCCAAGGTTACACCAGGTTTTATGTCCCAAGTCTGCTTCTTATTAGCTCTATGACCTTAGACAATTTTTTTTTTTTTTTTTTTTTTTTTTTTTTTTTTTTTTTTGTAGACAGGGTCTCCCTCTGTCACTCAGGCTGGAGTGCAGTGGCATGGCCATGGCTGACTGTAGCCTCAATCTCCTGGGCTCAAGTGATTCTCCTGCCTCAGCTTCCCCAGCAGCTGGGACTATAGGCATGTGCCAACACACCTGGCTAATTTTTGTATTTTTAGTAGAGATGGGGTTTTGCCATGTTTCCCAGACTGGTCTCAAACTCCTGGGCTGAAGGGATCCACCCACTTTGGCCTCCCAAAGTGTTAGGATTACAGGCGTGAGTCGCTGTGCTCAGCTGAACAAATCATGTTTTAATGAAAAATGGAGATAACAGAAATAACCTGACAGGGTTACTGCAACGTTTAAACAAAATGTCATTGATGAAATTAGTTTTGTTTTATCAAAGCCAAATAAATCTAAATTTTTATTCTACATCTCTCCCCACCTCTCACCCTTACAACACACATAGAGATATACTGGGTGAATGAAGTGCGGAAACAATTTCCCTAGTTTCTGAGATGATTCAGGGCTACCAAAAAGTAGCCCAATTACTCACCTATTCCAAATCATCTCCAAATTATTTCTGCATGGATTATCTGAATCACTGCAACCAAAAAGTCATCTGAGACGGAGAATAGTATCTGGCAAGCATTTCTCTCAGAAGCACTTGGGGACGGCGGTCAGTGCTGACTGTTACCTTCCCAAAGGGTGAGGCTCCAAGGAAGACAGTACCCTGAACATTCAGCTCCAGGTCTCAGAGAATCAGAGCATTGTCAAGGCTAGGGGGCTCCATTAGATCAGGCTTCATCTGCAATTAGCAAGAAACCAGACTCCTAGAAAGAGCCACTGTATGACCCGAGGGAAAAGAGAACAGTACTGACCATGTGACTGTGTCATCATTAAGAGATGGGGAAGGCGGAGAAAGATGCACAAAGCAATAGTCCCTTAAAGCATAATTATCATGCATGTTGGCATCACCCATATGGTGAAGATGAGCCCAGCTTTCTCTCTAGGGCTGCAGTGCTGGGAATACAAGATGGCAGGAGAGGACAAGGAGATTCTCGGAAACTAAGTTTGCACCAAGCACTGTGCTAGGTCTCTCAGATGAAAACTGTTGCAATTTGCTTTGTTAAAGGAAAGAAAAAGAGAAAGTGTTTTGTTACACAGTAGCACCAAGCAACCCCTCCTTTATACACACACACACACACACACACACACACACACACACACACACAGAGTTTACTTATTCCATCCCCAGTCCAGCAAAAGGGGAGTGGAATACAAAGAGTGTCTTCTTTCAGGAGGTTTACTAAATGGAATTCCTGGACAAAGTAGGGCAGATCATCCCTGAGTATTCTCCAAGCAGTTTTCTCTAGAAAGGGAAAGACCATGTTGTACAGTGGAAGACTCTTGCCCTGCAACATCCATTTCTAGCTTTGTTGGTGGCACGTGTCATGTACAGTCCAGAATGCTACATAAAACCAGACCCATAGCACTGAGTAGCAATGGATTCAAAAGACGAAATCTATTTACAAGCTACACTAACCCACAGAGAGCAGATTAGTTTTCCTCTTCCTGGGCCTTATGTGAAACATCTTTGAAATGAGAGGGTTTGACAAAGTGGTCTACAAGGTCCCGTCAAGCCATAGTATTCTGCTATTGTAAAGGGTATTTGCTTTTATAAAATGTCTCCCCTAGTAAGGAACCTCTTTGCAGACAGGGTACATGTGGTTGCCCTGTGAAAGGCAGGTGCAACTGGAGAAGGGCTAGGAGAACACAAACACCATGAACATGTATCTGAGAATTCACCAGAATTAGTATCTGAGAGGCTCAGGAAATAAGCCTCCCTGGGACAGCAGATACATTTGTTCTCCACTCCACTGAAGCAAGACCTCCACCGTGTGAGGAGGAGAAATCGGGTTCCAGAGCAGGGGCTAGACGTGAAGTGAGTGGGGCAAAGGAGGGTCTAAGCAAATCGTGACGTTTGTCATCAGGGCCTCCTAATTTCCTCACACCTCCCTCACACCCCAATCCAAAGGGTCTTTGTGGTGTCTTCTCTCTTTTGTTGCTCCACAGGAAAGATCCGATGTTAGTCTCAAGAAAAATAATGAAATTAGTATTTAAGAAACCGCTATATGCCAGGCACTTACATAAAGGATCTCATTTAACTTTTGCTAGTAGGGCCAAAGCTAGGATGAGGCTAGGAAGGCATCTACTGTTCAGGGTACAAAGCAAAAGTGCTCCCAGGTTTGTAAGCGCAGTGAATACTATTGTACAACTCTGAGCGTGGGCATCACCTTAAATTTTGCATCCAGCCACTTCCTCTGCCTCACCACACCTGCCCCTCTTGGCCCTATTTGTACTTGTATTTTAATGCCTTAAATATGGAATTTGCCATAAAAAGACCAAAAGTCATGTGGCCACAGGATTAAATTAAGACCCGTCTGACTGGTCTACTCCAGAAACTTGGTGGTTAATGACTCAGACCCTGGAGAGGTTAGAAAAGCCTGCTAGTTTAGAATTCTGGACCTACACTTGCTAGCTGGTAGTCTCAACCAACATACTTAAATACTAAGGTGCAGTTTTCTCATCTGTAAGAAGGGAATAATAGCAGTACCTACTTCAGAGCCTTGTAATGAAGATTAAACAAGAAATGCACGTAAAGTGTTTTAAGCGGTGCCTGGGACAAATTTCTCAACACATATTAACTATAGTGACATGTTGGTGATGATGGTGATGGCAGGGGTGGCAGCAGTGATGGTGATGGTAATGATGATAATGATATGAAAAATATTGGGCTTTGATATTACTATTATTCTGATCACAATAATTTATAATGCATGGTAAGCTATCCTTTCCATGTGGTCTTTGAATTCTAGCAGGAATTAATATCTTAAATACTAGATCTCCAACAATAAATTACTAGATATGATCACTGAATCCAGGCAAATTATCTTTGGAGGGATTATAGGAGTTGCCCAAAATCACACAATGAATGTCATTTCCAGCTCTAATGTCTGGCCCATGCACTTGTAGTTTTGCACATTAAAGAAATGACTCTCCCTTTAGGATCATGAGCTAAATCCAGCAGGGAGAATTTGCCAGGCAATGCAATTTGGGAACCTGTACACTCCAGCAATCAGGCCAACATTTCTTAAACTTTTGATCCATAGAAGCCAAGATGTGTCTTCTCCTCAGCTCACTGATTGCTAGCCCAGGATAGAGTCTACTCCCTTGAGATACCCTGACCCCAGGAATGTAAGGTTGGATTGTCCCTGCCACCACAACTGGCCTCCTTTCACAGTCGATTACTCCCCCATTAATTGTTGTTGTTAACAATCTGCAAAGCACCTTCCACTGGCAGTGTCAAGCGCTGTGGGGAAGGAAAGCCTCGTCTGGCATTATTTAATTGACCTCCCCATTAGCAGCGCTTGCTAGTATGGTCATGGAGCCAGATCGCGCACAGACTAAATGCCGGTCCCTGTGCACAGCTCGCGTCAATCAGAATCAACTCGTGAAAGGGTGCTCTGCAGAGCTGCACAGGATGTGAAAAGCTGGCTAAGCCAAAGAGGGGGCCTGATGGTGATGTGTGAACTTGATGTCCAGCCTGCAGAGGGGTGGCCGTCTTGTTCCTCTGTCACTGGACCACCTTTAGGGAGGACAGAAATAAAGCAGTGGTGACAAATAAAAAGTGAAGGCTGAATCACTGCCCTTGGGGCGCCAGTCTTGGCGCCCAGTGAGGCTGCCAAGAAGAAACCATGAGCTATGGCTTTACTTCCTCTAGCTGGCCTCCCTGGTCACTGTTACTGCTATGCTGCTTATCTCCACATCGACAACTCTAATTTCATCAGCCCAAAGAGAAGCCCAAAGGGGCTCTTGATGGATGTCACTCTAGATGTCACATTGGACAATAATGTCCAAACACCCACTGAACCTCAGAGCTGAAAGGACCTTGAAAGAATCTGACATTAGAAACGCAAATTCAAGGATAGGATATTAAAGCCTTGGGGCCACCGGCACCAATGCCATGGGTCTCCCTGGTCCAAGCTCCTGCCCTTTTTTCTTCTACTCTCTCTTTCTCTTTCTCTGCTTCTTCATTATTTGTTTATGTCTCATTTTTTCTCCTGTGATGAATTGCACCACCTCCCCAGCACACACATATTCATGCTATCATAAACCCATGAAAATGTGATCCCTTGTATGCAGTTATGTTTATGCTGCATACCTGAAAGAGGAGAGTAGCACAAATAATGCATCTGATTATGACTTAGAAAAACAAGAGCCTTTTCTCTGCCTTCCTGAAAAGAGCCTTCAATACCGACAGCTCCTTTTGTGAGAAGAACAAAGATATCGCATGTGGTGGGTTTATGGGGAGCAAAGAGAATAGTTATAGACCATAGCGGAGGAGGAAAGTGATGAAACGAGGCTTTCCTGCAACCAGAGGAAGACAAGTTGAAGACCAAAACAGAGAGATGACATGGAGCTTGGACGGGGAACAAGCAGAGACCCACATAGATGGTGTTAGACTGAGGAAAAACTGTTGCACTACCTCAAGTTCGCACGTGTCCTAGTAGTGCTTTCTACCATTAATAGGCACCTTCTCCCCTAACAGAAATCATGAGTGTGGTTGCAGGCCAGATGATTGGCTAACAGTTTATGATGGTCTGATACCTTACAATCAAAAGGAGAGCAAGCTTTAAGGAAATAATGGCTGGATTTGGGGTTTCAGGGGCTGAGATCATAAAGGAAGTTCCTTTGCACAATTATAAATCCAGGGAGGCAGCAGTTGACCAACAGTGAGCTGTTTTATTACATTTGCACTTTGCCTACTACATTGATCTGTCTCATGCTCCCCACTACTGCCTGCACCACCAACCCTATCCACACTCTCATCTTTGTCTTCCTGGGTACTTTTTTTTCCAGGTGTGACTGTTACTTGTAGGTGCTACAATGGCCAACAGTTCAACTGAGTGGGAGAAGAGAGTATTGCAGAGGAAACTCCTAAGCACTGAAGACCTGCCATGTGGCTAAGTGCAGTGGCTCACACCTGTAAGCCCAGCATTTTGGGAGGCCGAGGTGGGTGGATCACGAGGTGAAGAGATCAAGACCATCCTGGCCAACATGGTGAAACCCTGTCTCTACTGAAAATACAAAAATTAGCTGCGCACGGTGGTGCACGTCTGTAATCCCAGCTGCTTGGGAGGCCGAGGCAGGAGAATCACTTGAACTCGGGAAGCGAGGTGAAGGTTGCAGTGAGCCAAGATCACACCACTGCAGCACTCCAGCCTGGTAAAAGAGTGAGACTCTGTCTCAAAAACAAACAAACAAACAAAAACCCTGCCATGCACATAACCCTCCTGAGGAAAACTGACCCAGCTAATAGGGAACTAGTCTCTTATCTGATCAGCAGCCTGTTAGGTAGCCTGCCTGAAGAGCTTCACTCGCTAGCAATGATAAGGCCAGCTGAAGAGTGAGGCTCTGTCAGTGAGGCTCTGTCTCAGGGAGTTTGCATGTGAGCAATACAGAGACAAAGAAGAAAAAGGAATAAAAAGCATAAGGAAAAGGGACTTTGAGTAACTCTAATAGGAAAACCGTAATGTAGGATGTACAACTTCCCCATCAAATCACTAGGCTTCTGTTGGACTATTAGAGCTACTTAGGGCCTGTGCCCAGGCTGATTCCTCTTCTGGGACATGTTTTCCTCATTTGCCTAGCCAATTTCAATCATTCCCAAAGCACATGTAACTTGAGAAATTATGAGGGCTGCAGGAGGGAACACCTAGAGAATACTCACAGAATATTGTCTGGGAAATGTGGCTGCAAACCAGCCAAGAAAAGTTTGGGAGGATAAAGAGAAGGCAATGCCTAACCTGAAGACAGCAGCCTAAAAAACCGTTTCAGTCGCTGCATGGTGGCACTTCATCCCAGCTATGCCAGAGAAGACTTTGCCTTGACATACCTTCTCCCAAGGCCAAGGCCTAGCCACTGGGTGGCCGCCACCCAGTGGTAGTGCAGAAATAGCTGATCTCCAATCTAAACAAGCTTCAGTCTTGTTTTAAATCTTTTAGGAAAGTGGTTGAGCTAGTTTCAGATAAGAAAGAAATAACAGGCCAGGCATGGTGGCTCCTGCCTGTAATCCCAGAACTTGGAGAGGCCAAGACGGGTAGATCCCTTGAGGTCAGGAGTTTGAGACCAGCTTGACCAACATGGTGAAACCCTGTCTTTACTAAAAACACAAAAATTAGCCGAGATTGCAGTGAGCTGAGATTGTGCCACTCCACTCCAGCCTGGGCAACAGAACAAGACTCTGTCAAAAACAAAAGGAAAGAAAGAAAGAAAGAAAAAAAAGAAAGAAAGAAGGAAGGAAGGAAGGAAGGAAAGAAAGAGGGAGAAAATGTAGATGAAACAGTTAATTAACAATTTATTGCTTGGACTCTACCTTGAGAGATACAGTGCTGGGATGAAAATATTATGGGTTATATTGTCACACAAACCTGGTGCTAAACCTATCCTGGGCAACTTACTGATGTAAAGCACTGGATATGTATTTTAACTTACCTGAGCCTAATTGCCTCAAGTAAATATATATATGAATACCAGCTTCATAGATGGTAAGTAATAAACATAATAACCTGTAGAAAACCTTAAGCATATTTGGTTGTAAATAAATGTTAGTTTTATTTGCTAATATATTGAGCTATGAAAATATGTCCCTGCCACCTTCTATTTCCTCATTCCCATTCCATATTCCCACAAGTAATTGTCCTTGAGTTTCTTCATTCAATGAATATTTATTGAGAGTCTACTCCAAGACAGGTGCCATTCGAAATGCTGGGAATATTGTATGTATTATATACACACACACATTATTGCCTCAGAGGAGACGCACTAAAAAGTGGGAAATATAACCACTTGTTTCTCTTGTTTATTTTTCTCTTGAAAAATAAACAAACAAAAAGCATCACGGCTTTTGCTTTCAAAAGCCTAAGCCACTGTTAAGATAAAGGATTTGAAATGGACACCGGAGACTCAGAAGCAGGAAGTGTGGCAGTCGGATGAGGGATAAAAAACTACATACTGGGTACAAGGTACGGTACTCGAGTGACGAGTGCACTACAACTTTAGACTTCACCCCTGTACAATTCATCTATGTAACCAAAGACACTTGTACCCTTAAAGCTATTGAGATGACAGATAGATAGATAGATGATAGATAGATAGATAGATAGATAGATAGATAGATAGATGATAGATAGATAGACAGAAAGATAGATAGATAGATAGATAGATAGATAGATAGATAGATAGATAGATAGATAGATAGATAGATAGATGATAGACAAATAGATAGACAAACAAGTAGATAGATAAAGGATTTGGGTCTAGACACAATGCCCTGGCAGAAACAGTAGGGTAAGCATGGCTTCCAGGTTAAAAAGAGACTGTGAAGGCAAGAAACTGAGAAGACAGAGATCCATGGGGAGTCTGTGCTGTCTTCCTTGTTCCTGGGAGGCAGCAGAACTCCAGAGGTACACAGCTATGTGGTTCATCTGGGACAGTTTGCCAACTGGCCACCTGCATCTGTGTTTTGTTTGGACTTCAGGGTTGGTCCATGCTTCAAAAAAGAATCACGGCCTAAAACGTTTAAGAAGTAATTGAGTCCCCCTCTTATTTTATCAATGAGGAACATAAGGCTGACAAAAGTGAAGTGACTTACCCTATTCACAGAGTAAGACAGTGGTCACTGTGTGTGTAGACGCTGATAGTGCTGACCATAAGAAGCCAGGCTCAGAAAGATGGTCTAACTCTGTGTGCCTAAAAACCATCCAGAAAATAAAGGCTGGGTGTTGTGGCACACGCCTGTAATCCCGGCACTTTGGGAGGCCAAGGTGGGTGGATTACCTGAGGTCAGGAGTTCAAGACCAGCCTGGTCAATAGTGAAACCCCATCTCTACTAAAAATACAAAAATTAGCTGGGTATGGTGGCATGTGCCTGTAATCTCAGCTACTCAAGAGACTGAGGCAGGAGAATCGCTTGAGCCCAGGAGGTGGAGGTTGCAGTGAACGGAGATTGCACCATTGCACTCCAGCCTGGGTGACGGAGTGAGACTCCATCTCCAAAAAAAAAAAAAAAAAAAAAATTTCGGAAAATAAAACTGCTGAAAATGCAGATTCTTAGGCCCTGCTCTAAGGGCTTCTGATGCAATGGATCTGTGTTAGAGTCCTTGGAAACTGCATTGAATAAGTACCCTGCAATGATTCTGATACAGGTGGTCTGAAGACTAATTGCCACCCTAGGCCTCTCCAGTGCTAATTGGTATGGAAACCCACAACCTCTGAGATGTAATGAGGTGTTATCAGTTCCATAAAATCCTTGGCTAGTGCAGCTCCCTTCCGTAGGTGTAGGCTGAACCTCTTCAGATGAGTTATGGCGTGTATTTGCATAAATTACCATGTGAAACTTGTTAATATTTCCTAGATATCCTTTTTCATTGCTCCATTAGACAAGGCTTTGAGCTTTTGTTTGGAGCTGAATGTCAACCAATCCAGATCCACCACTGCTATGGCATAGAACTTGAAGTGGAAATTTATTCCCCTCGTGGAGCCATGGTGTCACCTCCCTGTCCTGAGAAATGCTATCTGAAATCAGTTGAATTTTATCATGCAAATTATAGGAAGTATTATCATTATAAGCAGCAGGAGGTTACTGATTTGCTATCATTTACGTGTTAAATGAGTTCAACCTGCTAGTAGTATAGGGGATGAGTTTGGAAAGAAGAAATGAAGGGGCAATGAGGGGAAGGATTCCATCAGGGGTTGAGGCCCCCAGAGCTTTGTGCCTCCAGTAAAGCCAGGCTTCAAAAAGATACTTGGATTTGTTTGATAGAAAAAGGCTCAAAAACAGCTTGCTTTTTGGAGGAGAGGCATACGAGAGAAGAGAAAGCACATGACTTAACTACCTTATGATGATGCCAAGAGAAAGTTACACCTGGATGAATTGTTCAAAACGGAACTGGAATGTGAGAATTTTGGCTTCAGAAGAGTTTGAAGATGTCAGGACCTTGAGATAATCAAGTGTAACCACTTTATTTTACAGTTAAGGAGACTGAGGCCAGGAGAAGAGAAGTCACATATTCAAAATCAAATAAGTAATTTGAAAGTAAAAACTAGCCCCCAGCGCCCAATTCTGTATTGTTCTATGTCCTCTTGCTTTTTGTCTTTCTATAACTTTTGAAATCACCACCACAGACAGCATTTACAGCTCCTGTATTTACCCTGGTTCCTAGGGCACCTATTACCTACCACATGTCTCTAGTCCATTTCTGTTCTTTTTCTTGAACCCAAACTTCCTTACCTGCATTCTCTTGTATCTATACTAGAACACTGAATGAAAGTGAAAATGTCCTTCCCTCTAAGAAGTGTGGTCCACTCATCCCATCCACAAATTATTTAGCCCTCCCTCTTGTTTATCCTCTGTGCTCATTTCTATTTACCCCTTTCCATCTGTCCATCTGCATCTCTTTTCGGACTTCTAGAGTCCAAAATAATACATTTAGATGGCTCACCATTCTGCAATGTAATCTGAGTTAGGAAGTACTGCACTGAGGGTTCCTGCATGAATATATTCTCTTCCCAAGGATAATTGCAAATAAAAGAAATTGTAAAGAAAACCATGATGCTGGCCGGGCACAGTGGCTCATGCCTATAATCCCAGTATTTTGGAAGGCTGAGGCAAACAGATCACCTGAGGTCAGGAGTTTGAGACCAGCCTGGCCAGCATGGTGAAACCCTGTTTCTACTTAAAAAAAAAAAAAAATGAGTTAGGTGTGGTGGTGGGCACCTGTAGTCCCAGCTACTTGGGAGGCTGAGGCGTAGAATCACTTGAACCCAGGAGGCAGAGGTTGCAGTGAGCCAGGATCATGCTACTGCACTCCAGCCTGGGTAAAAGAGCAAGACGCCATCTCAAAAAAAAAAAAAAAAAAAAAGAAAGAAAAGAAAACCATGATGCTTTAACCTTTGATATTGACATTTCAACTACAATTATAGCAGGTGTATTAGCAATATCTCTAGGAAAAGCTGCTTCTTAATGAATTCCCTCTGGCCACTTTGGCAAAGAAAGTAGAATTTATTTTCTATTCACCCAATTCTATGGGTCTTCTCGAAGATGACTGAACAGCATAGAGTCCTATCATGGGGGAGTGGAGAGAAGAAAATATAGTAGAAGAAGGCACAGAAATTGTAGAAAACAATATGGATAAAAAATAAGTTGCAATATACTCAAGCAAGTGAACATAGTAAGGCAGGAGAAGTTTAATCATGGAGTTTGGAGTAGAAGCATAGAAAGGACTGGTAGGAAAATGACCAGTACAATCAGTAATCTGAGAGTCAGAATAGCTAGATTCTCATTCCTGTTTAGCCACAATTATCCATTCGAACTTGGGTAATCTAGTAGATTACCTGTGTCCCGTTCTGTTAAAGTAAAAATATCGAATGATCTCTATCATTGTATGATCCTTAATGACTTTATATCCCCAGGAGTCACTGGCAACAGTCCTGTACTAACACAAGGATTTCTGGAAGAGACATAGCTCCTGTGGTGGCTAAAGATTTCAGGAAACTGGCCAAAATGAGGAGAGGATCATTAATAACCACCAGCAGGAAGGGCAGTGCTGGGTAGTCAGATGGCAGGAACAGAGAGAGAAGGTGTGTGCTGGTTTCACAGCTCAGCCTCTCTCAGAGTGATCCATGTCTTTGCCCAAGAAAAGCAAGGATGTCACCTTCTGCCTGCCCAGCAAGGTGATAGAGCACATGGGAACAGAATTCACCAAAGGCCTAAATTATGGTGATCAAGGTCCATCTGAACCGGACCGATTACTTCAATCCCCCAAGACCGTCATTTCCTATTATCAGCTTTAATAATAGTGATCAGAATTTTTCTTTAGATAGCACCATTTCTTGTCCTCCTGAAGAACTGTGAGCCCTTTCGGCAGATGGAAAAGGAATACTTATTTGGTGACTGCAAGGCTATGGGGGGCGGTAGTAGAATTGGAAAGGGGGATGTTAATAAGAGAAATATTATTATTTTCACCCCAGACCTGTAGGATACTTCTAACTCCAGCTTGTTGTGTTGTTCTAAAAATTAATGAGATTGGCCAGGTGCAGTTCCAGCAATTTGGGAGGCTGAGGTGGGAGGATCGCTTGAGCTCAGGAGTTCAAGACCAGCTTGAGCAACATAGAGAGACACTGTCACTATTTAACAACAACAACAAAAAGAACTGAGTGTGGTGGCATGTGCCTGCAGTCCCAGATGCTCAGATGCTTAGGAGACTGAGTTGGGTGGATCACTTAAGCCTGGGGGATTGAGGCTGCAGTGAGCCATGATGGTACCACTGCACTCCAGCCTGGGTGACAGAGAAAGACCCTGACTCGAAAAAAAAAAAAATTAATGAGATCCACAAAAGATCTGAAAGGCCTTTTTCTCCAACCTAGCTCCATTTGTGACTTTATCATAATGGAGGAACGGGAAAAATCTTTCTTTTAGTTATAAGCAGAGAAAATCAAATTGCAACCTGTATTTTTCTTGGAAGCCTTAATATTCATTATTAACTAAGCCTTACAAATGCAAGTCAAGAGTTCCTGAGAATAAAACATTCATCTGAATCTAACTTGTTGAGTGGTAAGAAACTATGTATTAATCCCACTTAAGAAGCCAGTGGGCTGATTCTTCCCTGTTGGTGGCCAAACCCCGTGGTGTTTTGATAGTTCCAAAAGCTGCATACATTCAGGTACCGTTCTGATTCCTTGCTCCTCAAATTTCCTGTCGACCATTTGGTTCAGGAAGTGTAAACCCCAGACCTAGATGAGAGGTGTTATATGTCTACAAGGCATCCAGCTGGGTTTTTGGGGTATAACATATTTAATTACTGGATAAACACCACTCACAATAAAGGAGGTGGGACAGATGGAGTTCTTTGCCTCCCACCAACATCTTCTTGGCCAGAAAGACAGAAGGGAGGAACAACTCTGTGGCAGTAGGGAGCCCATGGAAGCTGGCCTGCAAATGGACCTTGGTGCTTTTTGTCTGTGATTCTTTCCATGCACAGGAGGCATCAGTGCCTGGTAGCCAGTCCCCTGGCTGCCATGTCTGACAGTATCTCAGACACACATCCTGAACATGGGCTGTCCCTGGAGAAGCTTCAGTGCTTAATCTTGTCACTGTGAAGCATCCATGCACAGCCAGGCTACAGGCAGACCCGATGTTCTCAGGGAATGGCTGTCAGTCATCAGTAATCCTACAGCCTGCAAGATTACATACCAAACCAGGATATAGATGGACTTGCACAGACATGGGAGAGGATGCAGGCTATGAAGGGCACAGCCAGCACAGCCAGTGTGAGAATCTGACGCCCTTTGAGGAGTTTCCGTTGGAAATGATTTCCAGGATGATGTCCTTCCAGGCAGTTTGCTACTGTCATGCTTGGAAGAGGTCACCTCCATCGTCTCTGAGACATAACCTGTTATGGTTGAGCAGGCCATCACTTTGGGGAAAATATCTAGTGGCTCCTTAAGCGAGTCAGTCATTCATCCATCCATTTATCTCCTACATAACCTTTAGTGAGCAACTGTTACATGCATAGCACGGACCATATAAAGTTGAGCTTGGAACGATGCATCTCATGAAAGATGTCTGGGCTGCCAAAATAAAAAGACTATTGCTCGGGGTCTGAGTAACTGTCCCGAAGCTATCACTCAGTTCTCTATTTTCCCTGGCCCAATCCCTCCCTACAAATACCTTCCTCCTTGAAAAATGGAAGACATAAATTTAACCACTATTCCTCAAAATATGCTATTTTCCTGATATGCTCAGAAATAGAATAACTTAAATATCCCAACAGACTTGTGGGTATATGCCACGATATTACTGGCACCATTTATAGATAATGTGTCTGCAAGTGAATGAGCTTAAACAACAACAGCAAATCCCCTGCTGATACTCTGCTTCTCATGCTTCAGAGTCCAGCACTGGAGTCCTCTTTCCACTTGGGTGTGACTGTAGGTCTTGCCTGCTGCCTGTTTGTCCTTTACAAAAGCCTCCTAAACTCTTCAACTGGATGAGTCACATGCTTGGCTGGCCAAGGGTCCCTAGGTAGCAGCCTGGGCTGGGAACTATTCTCCTTATCACAAAATAGCATGCACCTAGAGAGGGGAACTAAAGGCACCTGAGAAAATTTCTAACATCCTCTAATAGAGAACACGAATCAAAGGTTGTTTGCAGTTTCTTCATAGGAAGTTCTCTTCTGGCAACTAGATGTCTTGAACTTATCAGGTGACATTAAGAAGGGACACAAAAGTGACTCCAAATAGCTCACCATGAAACACATATTCTGAAAGCTGTCTAGGAGATATAATTTCTCAAGATTATCATGTCTGTTTTTCTTCTCTCTGTCACATTTGATTCGAGATAGAGGGCATTTATGATGGACTAACCTTTTGGTCTCCTAGGATTTCTGTGTGACATTTGACTGAAGGGTATGTGTATTTTTCCACAGCCGTGAACTTTTCACCAGGTTTGGTCCCTGCCAGGATGGTGAAGTAGGTAAAATTTGCTTCAGGGCTCTCCATCTACATTTTGCTGATTTTGCTTTTCAGGTTTCTTGCATTTCTTTCCCAATTCCTTTTCTCAGCCCACCAGTAGTAATCTCACGATCTCCCACCCTTGCTCCCTCATCTTGACCCATAAACACATTCTTAGGTCTTTACAGGTAGCTTAGGAGATTGTATACTATGGGAGCCAGAGGTTGCCTAAGACTGTCTGCAAAGGTGAACTTCCCCTAGATGGGAAGGATGAATCTGGGTGCTAAGAAGGTGCTGGAGGAGTTTCCCTGTGTCTCCTCCCTACCCTGCACCCCGTTCCCAAGTCTAACACAGGCTTAGGTGTAAGCTGGTTATGCCCACCAACTCCAAGATCTACATGAAAACATCTGTGGATATATTCCCTCTACTCAGATATTCCAGAACAACACAGTGGTTTTTTGTTATTTCCTATGAGTTGTTTCATGGTCTAAGGGAAAGGCTCAGCTCACACATGAACTGAAAGGACAGACTTTCTTATTTATTTGTTTATTTATTTATTTAGAGACGGAGTCTGGCTCTGTTGCCAGGCTGGAGTGCAGTGGCACAACCTTGGCTCACTGCAACCTCCACCTCCCGTGTTCAAGCGATTCTCCTGCCTCAGCCTCCCGAGTAGCCGGGATTATAGGCACACACCACCACACCCAGCTAATTTTTGCATTTTTAGTAGAGATGGGGTTTCACCATGTTGGCCAGGATAGTTTCTATCTCTTGACCCCGTGATCTGCCCGCCTCCGTCTCCCAAAGTGCTGGGATAACAGGTTTAAGCCACCAT
The DNA here is from genome assembly GCF_003255815.1 of Theropithecus gelada. Classification (NCBI taxonomy): domain Eukaryota; kingdom Metazoa; phylum Chordata; class Mammalia; order Primates; family Cercopithecidae; genus Theropithecus; species Theropithecus gelada. The sequence goes on along the minus strand of NC_037668.1, from coordinate 156,788,757 downwards.
GCCTGGCCTAGGATAGACTTTCTTAACCCATACTGTTGAATTTTTAGATGCCAACATTTCTAAGAAACATGGAAAAGGGGAAGAAGAGACAAGGAAATGCTGAAAGGATTGGGGAGTAATATTCCCAAGGAAAAATTAAAAGGTTTATCCTAAACAAGGAATTCCTGAAGGGCTTAATGATAAGCTTTAAATAAATGACGGCATATTATGCAGAGAAATGACCATCTGCTCCTCATTTCTCTCTCATCTGAAATCCTACAGCACATATTGTCTGTAACATTCTTTCAGCCATTCATCATCTCCCGCTTCATTCGCATGTCTTCTATTGTTGCTTTGAAAAGCCATTTAACTTTATCATGAGCTTCTCTTTCTTATTCCCAATTAAGACCATTACTCCTTGAGGGCAGGCACCAGTTCCTATTATTCTTTCTATCTTTCAGGTCTGAGCACTAGACTTTATACATAGTGGATACTCAAAAATCACAATAAATAGGATTTTTTGTTTCATAAATGATACTAGGAAAAATAAGATCACCTTTCTATCAGGGAATCTAAGTTAGACAGAGGAACATAAAACTGATTGGAAAGGGTCTGAGAGGCAGTATGACGAAGGAGAAAGCGAGTACCCCGAGGAGTGAGGTACTTTATAAACCTGAGCATACATACAAAATTACCACTTTTCAGCTGCATTATCTTAGTCAAAATAAAATTTAACTTTTTTTCTTTCTTTGAGACAGGGTCTCACTCTGTGTTCAGTCTGGAGTGCAGTGGCGCAATCTCGGCTCACTGCAACCTCTGCCTCCCAGGTTCAAGTGATTCTCCCACCTCAGCCTCCCAGATTGGCTGGGACTATAGTCACGCATCACTGTGCCTGGCTAATTTTTGTATTTTTCTTAGAGACATGGTGGTTTTGCCCTATTGCCCAGGCTGGTCTTGAACTCCTGGCCTCAATTGATCCATCTGCATCAGCCTCCCAAAGAGATGGGATTACAGGCGTAAGCCACTGTGCCTGGTCTAAAATTTAACTTCTTCTTTTGTTTGTTTGTTTTTTGGTTTGTTTTATTGAGACGGAGTTTCACTCTTGTTGCCCAGGCTGGAGTGCAATGGCGCGATCTCGGCTCACCACAACCTCTGCCTCCCAGGTTCAGGCGATTCTCCTGCCTCAGCCTCCCGAGTAGCTGGGATTACAGGTATGTGCCACCATGCCCAGCTAATTTTGTATTTTTAGTAGAGAGGGGTTTCTCCATGTTGGTCAGGCTGGTCTTGAACTCCTGACCTCAGATGATCTGCCCGCCTCAGCCTCCCAAAGTGCTGGGATTACAGGCGTGAGCTACCGCGTCCGGCCCTAAAATTTAACTTCTCAACCTCAGTTTCCTTACTGACAAAATTGAGATGATAATGACTACTATGAATAACTGCTTAGAGACTAAATAAGGTGAATATATGCAAAGCACCTGCTCACAGTAGCCATGTAGTCACATGGACTTTGGAGTCAGCAGCTTAGATTTGAATCATGGTTTTGTCCCTTACAAACTGTGGGACTTTGACGAAGTTAGTTTATACTAAGCCCTCTCCATAGGTTGTATGAAAAGTAAATGGCTTTTCAACTTTACTTCATCCTCTTTATTTACATAGGGCGTACACCAAGCAACCCACGGAATCCTCTAGAGGATATTTAAACTCTAGAGAGTATTCTGTAACAGGGTCCTTGAACAGCGGGCTCCAGCCCGCTGCCACACTGTGGAATGTACTTTCATTTTCAATAACTCTCTCCTTCTGTTACTTCATTCTTTCTTTGCTTTGTTTGTGCATCTTGTCCAATTCTTTGTTCAAGATGCCAAGAACCTGGATACCCTCCACCAGTAACAGAGACTATGGAAAAAAGGGCTTAGGTTTTGGTGTCTTTTTCTGTGGTCTGGCATAATGTCTTACAAAATAGGCACTAAATTATTACTTCATTAAAGTGTGGAGGATTACATGGCCACTGGAACCGAGTATAAACCAGTTCCGAGGTAGAAGGCAGGGCTGCAGGCAGACACACGGATAGAACAGCCGAAAATAAAGGTGAAAAGAAACAAAATCAGAGAAGAAGATGGAAGTGGGAATAGGGAAAGATAAAGAGACATATAGAGGGAAGGCAGCTAATGCTTTTATTTTAAGATATGCAGTTCCCTTCTACATGTAAGTCCTTCTCTGAAAATTTCATTTCTGTTCTGTTTTCATTGCTGAAATTCTTTTAAGCAATGCCTTACTTGTAAGCTAGCCCCAACATATCTCCTGCACATATCCTTCTGAGAGAGAACGTGGGAACTTGATGGTTAGTTTAGAGTCTTTGCCTGAAGCCCATTAGAGCCATAATTGCACTCACTGTAATCTTCTCACAAGGTGCAGTGTGCTATTATGTCAGCCTACAAGGTCACAGTCCTCATTGTAAACAAACCTGTTTATGACAATTGCTGAAAAGCAATCTCTGTCTCTCAAAGGTCCATCGCTTCATTAATGAACTTGTAATCCCAAGCACACCTGTTTATCTGATTTATGGATATTTCTGTCTCCTCAACAGACCCATACATTTATATGCCAGTCTCAGGGACCTTCTGGCTTGTCTGACAACAATAAGATTGAGAATGGCTCATCATTGTTCTTCAGTTCCACACCCTGAAACCCACAAGACCCTCTCTGGGGAACTAAAAAGTAAAAGTCATGCTCTGTTGCTTTCGAATGTTTTTAAAACACACAACCATTCATGGCAGACACCAAGTGTCCAACAATATGAGTAAGACTCCCTGAGGAAGGTCACACTGAGTCAAGATTCTGCATTAACCCTATCAGCTGCTTTATTCTAGAACAGCACAAATAAAGAATGTGTAGATAATTTTTTTTTTTACTTCTGAGATTATTAAATCTAGTAAAGCTAATTATATACCCATTGTCTCCAAGACAAATGTTTCCACTGTTTCAACCCAATTTAAGTGACCGTCAACATTATCTTTCTCAGGAAGATGGCAATATCTTTCTAACAGGTGTCCCTGAATTCACTTTTTCCTCATTCTGATCATTTCTCCACTCAGCAGCCTAAGTGATCTTAAAAATGTAACCCGGAATATGTCACTTACTTGCTTACAAATTGTTAGTGGCTTCTCATTCAGGCCAGTAGCCCGTAGGTCCCTTCTGGATCCTCACATATGCTGTTCCATCTTCCTTCCACTCTTCAGCCAACTAATATTTACCCTTCAGAACTTAGTTTAAAGTTTGCCTCCTCAGAGGTTGCAGTGGGCCGGGATCACGCCACTGCACTCCAGCCTGGGTGATAGAGCAAGACTCTATTTCAAAAATAAATAAATAAATAAACAAGCAATAAAATTTGCCTTTGTACAGCTTTCCTGATTAAGCACTCCTTCCTCATTTATTCTCTCTCACATTCATCTGAAGCTGAGATTGTATATATATTTGCATGTTTATTTATTTATGGTGTATTTTTCCAAACAAAATATAAGTTCTATGAGGACAAAGAATGTGTCTATTTGTTCACTGTATACCAAGAGCTGATTATAGTACCTGGCACTAGCAGATGTTTGATAAGTATTTATTGAAAAAAAAAATAAGTAAACAAATGCAGCCATTAGTAATCAGGGCTTTGGAAATATTAACTAGTATGAATAAATGTTCGTATATAATATCTAATGGATAAATATCAGATAAAAATTTATATGTAGACAGTAATTACAAATTTAAAATGTGTGTATGCATAAATACCTATCTTAGAAAAACAACTAGACAAACATATCAAATATAATAATTTTTCTCTTTGCAGTGAATAATGAGTAATTCTACTTACTTAACTTACCCTTTTTTAGTATTTCCAGATTTTTTACATTAAACATGTATTACTTTAATAGAAATACTATTTTTAATCAGCTATAATCCTTTCACAGCTCCCAGTCTCCTCCCACCAGGCTCACTTCTTCATTAGTTCCTTTTTACCAAACACCATCTGCTCTCTTCTGGCTTTCCACCTTGGCTCCTGCTAATCTTCTTGCCTGGAGTAGCCTTTCCATCCACCTGAATACACCTTTCACAGAAACCGCTCCTGCTCACCGAACCATCTAGCCCCCATGCATATGTGTGAGGCCTGGTGTCCAATTCTGACCAATTAGATGAAGGTAGAAGTCATGACTGCTACTTCCAGGACTAGACATAAAATCATCCTATAGAATCTTCCAGCCCTCTCTTCCCCTTGGTCATCTTGGAGGCCAGGTATTATAGCTTGCATACTTACAAGATCCCGTACAGTATTACTTGCGTGAGTACTGACCAGAAAGAGCCCCTCAATTGCCACCAAACTGTGACACAAGCAACAAATAAACACTTATTTTGTTAAGTTCATATTATTAGGGGTTTGTTTGTTGCCGCAGTTAACATTAATTACTTGAAACCTTCAGGGTTAAGATCAAGTATTACCACTCCCAAGAGATTTTCCCTAATTTGTAATCATTAAAATATTCATTCTTGCACGTACTTGACACTAGATCTGAGTCATTCGTGCTTCATATCTGACTGTGCATTTCAGCTTTTTTTTTTTTTTTTTTTTTTTTTTGAGACAGAGTCTCACTCTTGCCACCCAGGCTGGAGTGCAATGACACGATCTCGGCTCACTGCAACCTCTATCTCCCAGTGTTTCTCCTGCCTCAGCCTCCCAAGCAGCTAGGACTACAGGCCTGCACCACCACGCCCAGCTAATTTTTGTATTATTAATAGAGACAGGGTTTCAACATGTTGGCCAGTCTGGTCTCGAACTCCTGATCTCAGGTGATCCACCCATCTCAGCCTTCAAAAGTGCTGTGATTACAGGCGTGAGCCACTACTCCTGGCCGCGTTTTAGCTTCACAATTAAAATTTAAGCTCTGGGGAAAGTTTCATTGAAGTCTGTTAAGTCTTTTACATTATCTACATACTGTCAATTAGGTGGACAATAAAGACAAGAAAGGAAGAAGGAACTGATTGTTTGACACTGGAAAATAATCCATTTGTGTTGATCAATTGAGCAGCCCAGGGTAAATGATTGTTTTTGGCATAGAAAAATTCATGAAAAATAGGACACAGAGGTGGAAGTATCTGAGGGCAAGCAGAGAATGGGAAATATGGGAGAAATAAATTTTGTAATTTTAAAGAAATTTTAGTAACCTCTGGGGAAAATTGATTCCGTGAGTATTTATTGAACGTATAATCTATGCCAAGTGTTGCAGTAGGATGTTTGTTTTGCATACATTAGTCCTCCCAACAGTACCATAAATTTGGTTTCGCTATACTGGTTATATAGACTGTTCAATGTTCAAGAGACTTTTCAAGAGATCAAGAGACTTTTCCAAGATCACACAGCTAGTAAATAACAAGAGACTTTTCCAAGATCACACAGCTAGTAAATAACAGACCTATTCGTAACACCAGACCAGTTCCTCATTCAATCAACTCCTCAAAAAATATTTATTGAAAACAATCTATATGCCAAGTACTTTTCTTGGCACTGAGAAACAGACAAAATCTTTCCTCTTATAAAGCCTTCATTTTTAGACAACGAGACATAAAATAAATACATGCATTTTTAAATATCATAATGTTTAAACATAATATTGTGTTTATAAGTGCTATGGTGAAAAATAAAGTTCAGAAGAGGCTGGGGTGGGAGGATATGGGCCAGTGGAGATTACAGTATTAAATAAGGTGGTCAGGAGCGACCTGTGACAGTGAAATTTGAGTAACTTCCTTAACTAGATAAGAAAGTGAACTATGTAGATAACCAGCAAGGGCAAAAATGCTTAGGTGGGAACCTGTGGGTCTCAACTGAGGAATAATGAGGTCAGTGTGGTTGGAGCAAAGTGGGAAACAGGGCAAAGAGGAGGAGATTATGAGGTTATAGAGATTATGTGAACTCAGACCATGCCAAGTCTTGTAAGCTTTAACTGAGTGAGAGCTAAAGATACTCCCAGGTTTTCTTTTATTTTCCCCTCATAAAAAGAAACAGATGGCCGGGCACGGTGGCTCATGCCTGTAATCTCAATACTTTGGGAGGCTGAGGCGGGTGGATCACCTGAGGTCAGGAGTTCAAGACCAGCCTGGCCAACATGGTGAAACCCTGTTTCTACTAAAAATGCAAAAATTAGTTGGGTGCGGTGGCAGGCGCCTGTAATCCCAGCTACTTGGGAGGCTGAGGTAGGAGAATTGCTTGAACCTAGTCGGTGGAAGTTGCAGTGAGCTGAGATCGTGTCACTGCACTCCAGCCTGAGCAACAGAGCAAGACTCCATCAAAAAGAAAGAAAGAAAGAAAGAAAGAAAAAGAAAGAAAGAAAGAAAGAAAGAAAGAAAGAAAGAAAGAAAGAAAGAAAGAAAGAAAGAAAGAAA